>NC_051441.1:2854452-2877006 GCF_001649575.2 Kryptolebias marmoratus | reverse complement strand
TCCAACTCTCACCGGAAACGAGTCCGACTTACTGCCGGCAATGCGGACCAAGCTCTGACACCGGTCATAAAGGAACCTAACAGCCCGTATCAAAGGGCCTGGTACCCCATACTCCCGGAGCACCCCCCACAAGATTCCCCGAGGGACACGGTCGAACGCCTTCTCCAAGTCCACAAAACACATGTAGACTGGTTGGGTGAACCATGCACCCTCAAGGACCCTGCTAAGAGTATAGAGCTGAACAACCTTTTATTACAATTTGATCATCCAGATCTGTGTGTAGTACTGTGCAAAGGTTGTTATCCATTTCTTTATATTTTGTTTGCAAGCAGCCAGGCTTTCTTAGAATCGTATTTTTAATGGTCTTGATGGAAGACTTTGGTTGTTTCTTCTCTCAGTTTCAGTCCCGTTTAGATCATTTTCAGAGAACTGATCTTTAAATCATTCAGGCATTAAAAGACTCCTAAACTCAAAGGATGAAGCACAGAACAGATTTGATTTTTGTTTTAGCAGCAGCTCGTCACAAACACTCAGTTTGTTCCTGTTTCTTTGGTTGACTGTATGAAAAACCAACCATCTGACTGAGAGAAACGAGGAGCTAGGAGCTGAAAACGGACTGGATCAGGATCTGAAGTCTGATTGGATTTTCCCCTCAGTGTGTTAGCCGTGTACAAGGAGCTCCACAACACGCTGATGGCCATCGACGAGCACGAAGACCTCCGCTGGTGGAAAAACACCCACGGACCCGGCATGCCCACCGACTGGCCTCACTTCCAGGTCTTTGCTTCCGTCCATCATTTATTTACTTCAACTTGAAACTTATCATTCTGGGCTTTTACGTTATTTTCTTCAAATCTGTCCAAGGAATGGGAGCCGGAAAAGAAAAGTAAAAAAGGGAAGAAAGAGGTGGAGAAGAAAGGAACGATAGAGAAAAGGTGAGTAGATTTGGAGGAGGAGGATAATCACTTAATGATGTTTTATTTTTGTTTTTTTTCTTCTTGGCTCCTCTTCCCTTCGTCTTTTTGTCTTTAAATCTGAAATCAGTCTCAGCAGATCTTATAAAAACCATCTCAGTTCCTTGTTTGTAGCAGAGAAAAGCTTTAAATGAGGATTCAAAGGTATGAAATTTCTGGAAAACTGAAACTGAAAACTGGTTCAAAACTAACAAGATGTCTCATTCTGTTAAATGTTTTTCCTCCTCGTGCAACTTTAGAATTTGCCTTCTCTGTTTACATTTTACATCTTTAAACAGCAACAAGTAAAAGTGATCATATATAACATCAGAATGAACTTCCTGGTTAACTTTCAGGTCTTACTGTTGAATCTTAAAGTCTGTTTTATCTTCAGGATAATCGTCCTTCATGTGGACCTCTGAGGTCCAACAACCAGATGGTTTTAGATGATTTTAGCCAGAAAAGCAGACATGAACACACCTTTATTATAATTTATGTGTCGATGAGTTTAGGAAACTTTAAGACCCTCTTCACTGACATTCAGCTGAACAATCTGATTTATCTGTTCGTATTTTTATGCTGTACTTGATCCTTTTTATTATCCCTGAGCCACCTTTGGTGTTTTGAGGAACAGTTTTATTCTTTGTCTTGTAAAATCTTTTCTTATTCAGCTCTTTGCTGTTTGTAAATAAAACTGACGTGAAGAAGGGGGAAGGAAGCGGCACCTTATTTGAGTTTTACAGACACGTTTATATTCTCTCTTCGCAGCTTCTTTATGCCGAACATATAAAACTTTGAGTTTTTCTGACAGGCGAGCAGAAGAGTTGCTGAGGGTAACAGGCAAACATCGGACATGTTGCTCCACCAACATCCTGATGGATATTTGATATTAAGCAGCTTAAAAAGTCTCTAAAAAGGTTGGAAATATACCAGATATCTGAGGAGTTCTGACGGCGAGCAGATACTCACTAGAAGAGGGTTTAAGCCCAAACGTCCTGTTTTAAAACATCAAATGAAAAGTTTGTCTGTAAATAGACCCAAAGCAAAGAAACCAGGGAACTCTCAGTCGTAGACTTCCGTATTTTTCCTGTTTTCCTTCAGATTCGCCGCCGTCTGGCCGTAGGTCTGATCTAACGTCCGTCTGTCTCGTTTCTGTTTGTTTGCTCAGCGCGGTGATCGGAGGAGTCAGAGTCAGAGCTCTGTACGATTACGTCGGCCAGGAGACCGACGAGCTCTCCTTTAAAGCAGGTGAACTCACACAACCTAAAACAGGGTAAAACCAAAGCAACTGGACTCCTGTTCTGTAGATGAGAAGTGAAACGTCTTCAGCTACAAAATAAAAGTCCAGATGTTTTTGTTTTTTTACTTTGTCCCGAATGCCTGAGACTCTACACAACCTGAAACTTCTCATGGAAACAGGATTTAACTTCATTATTTCCCTCAAAGGCAAAGATGGATAATTAGGTTATTTTTACTGTCTGTTAGCAAAATATCTCACGATCCACTCAACTAATTTTAACGAAACTTGCAGAAATCAATCATTAGGTGAAGATCTACATCTACTTTAGATTTGGAGTCAACCTGATTAAAGATGGCTGCCACAGCCAACTGTCCTTAAAAAACACAAAACTGGCAACAACTCAGTCAGTTTCACAGATACTGAGCTAAGATTTGGTGTGGTAGTAGCTGAGACTGATCCTCAACACGTACTGTAAACACAACACTTTATGCAATATTTTTGCATAAAAATTTGGCATTAATTGTTGGCCTTTAACTCTATTTGTCTGTTAGCAAAATATCTCATGAACCACTTGATGGATTTTAATGAAACTCCCAGAAAGCAGTGGTTGGTTGTAGCCAATTAAAGATAATTAACATCACTCAGTTTTACAGATATTGAGCTAAAGTTTGGGGTGGTAGTAGCTGAGAGTCTGACTGTGACGTCTCATTATCGAAGGTTTGCAGCTAAAACAGCTAAAGCGTCATTATTTTTTACTGTCAGATGGTTTTAGTCTGAAACCGATACAGGATTCAGGAAATGTTCGTTTTTTTCCTGCAGGTGAGGAGTTTTTGAAGATCGAGGATGAGGATGATCAGGGCTGGTGTCGAGGGAAGAAGGACGACGGGTGGGAGGGGCTTTACCCGGCCAACTACGTGGAGGTGGTATAGTTACCACACGCAGGATGAAGCTGTTCATGTAAACACGTCACGTTCTTCACTCTGCGGCACGGAGAAATGTCTAGTTGGCCAAAGATGACAACTTCCTGATGCTTTGGGACATTTGTCAAAAAAAACAAACAAAAGAAGCAGATTTATTCTGTTGAAGATTCAGACAAATGTTTCAGAATGAACCACTCATATTAAAGCCACATTTAAATAAGCTTTTAATGTAAGAATGAATGTTTAAATGGCATCTTTTTATTTTAGTGTGTTAGAAAAGCTGGCAGTATAAAGTTAAAAGAAATGATTCGGCTGCCTCAGAGTTTCCACTTTGTGGGGAAAAAAGGATCCGAATCCTGAGGAAGGAAGTTGTTTGTTGTTTTAGCTTTTAATTAGATTAAAAAAAGGACTTTTTATCTTTGTGTTGTGAGTCCACAGGGAAACTAGTCCCCTATCAGCATCAACACACACCCCATTTACTCCCATGTTTGTTCCTTTTATTACTTAAAGTGCCTTTGACTTCAATTTAACACTTTATCACTTCACTGCTTGTATCTGAAAGGATTCAAAGAAAACGTGATGAAACAGGAGAGGATTACCACACAGCTTTATATCAGCTCCTTTTCTCTTTGTTTGTTTCATGTTCAAATCCAATTTAAGACAAAATTCGGGTGTTTTCTCCGTGAAGATCTGCTCATAAAATAATGTCATGAATCCCGAGAAGATGCTTACTGAGTGTCTGTTAAAAGAAAACATTTTTAATATTGTTAAAACCTGCGCTAACTTTCAGTAATTTTAATTTTTTTTAATGAGTACTTTCTGCTGCTTCACACAGAAGAGCTCCTGTTTTTATCACAACAGCAGGCCGATAAAAGCACAAACAAATTGGACTAAATGTTTTTCTTTATAAAATAATGTCACATAATGACACGTGGCAATTTTTCCATTTTAAAACTAACTTTAAAGCTGCAGCAGCAACAGTTTATGGCTCACAAACAAACAGCAAATATGCTCCTGATATTTGTTCACAGTTAAAAAAGAAAAAAGAATCTCTAGAAGACATAAAACAAAGTTTCTACTTATTATATTTTGATATGTTGGCTATTTTATCTCAATTTATTTAGACTTTCAGAGATTTTTAAGGCATTATTTTTACTAATCTGTTAAGAATTTTGTCACCCAGCTTTGAATTAAAGCTCAAATTATACATTAAAACTATGCAGCTCAGTTAGGTAATTTAGTAGCGTTACGTCTCACAACGTCGACAAAATAAAAAAAAAACAAGCTAAAAAAACCCCAAGCCAACAGAAATCAGTGGAAACACAGCCCTGTTTGGAGCTCTGCAGCTCAGACAGACTTCACAGCAGAAACATCATTCAGAGTTTAAACGGATCACAGAAACTTGGACTCCTCGTGTCTGAAATGCCATTTTGATTTCTTTAACAGATTTCACAGAATCACAGTTTAAATTTGATGTTTTTTTGCAGATTTTTCTGCAGAACGATCAAATCAGTGGATGATGTCACACTAACCTCTGAGCTGTTTTAAATTTTCAAATCTTCTTCTTCCCTGAACTCTTTTTGCTACATAAACAAATTAGACATCAAAATGTAGGTATTTTTGTCTTCTTTCACTCGGTGTGTCTCTCATCGCTGTAAGACTTCCAGTTTTGTCTCAAATCCCCCCAGAACAGCGAGAGCACACCCAGGCACTGACTCAGCTCTGACTTTTTTCTTCAAAACTATAACTGAAGGGTCTTTTAACTTATTTAACTCCCACATAAAAAGCTGTAAAATCATAAAAAATTCACATGTGAGATCGTCAGAGTCTTCTGTCGCTCACGGTTCAAGAATTTTTAAGATCTGATTTATAGTTTTTGCGCACCGGCTGTTTGTTTGAGGCTTACTTTCAGTCTGTTTCTGCCTGCCTCTCATTAACTTGGCAGTCAGGGAGTGACAGACACAGGCGAGTGGTTACCATGGTGACCACAAGGAGCCACTGGCTGCAGCTTTAGTGTTTTTGTTTTGATCTTGGTTCTCTTTCCTCAGCTGAAATGATTACGTTCTCTGGGATTCTGGGATTTCAGGCAGCGTTTCAGAAACTTTACAGTTTAAAATATTTTTTTATTTTTATTTGTACAGAGAATCTCTCTGAGACGCAGGGTCTCATCACAAACACTCCTGTTTCAGGCAAACAACACATTAAATATGGTTACAAACAAATCCAGCAGACACGGAGTGAAAGTAAAGTCAGAAGGTCGAGATGATCGAAAGCGAGTGATTTAGATTTCCCATCATGCATTGTTGTCTTTGTACTCAGCGTTCGGAGACAAAAGAAGATGTTCCTGACATGTCACTCTGTTCCTTCCAGATAAGACTCACTTTTCTGTCTTTAAAATCTCATTTTTATGATTTCTGGTATAAAAAGAAGTGAGAACAGAGCTGCCACTGAAGGTTTTATTTGTCTCAATTATCCGCTTCCTTTTTATCCTTCATGTGCTTCATCATTGTCACAGGAAAACTCAATCTGCTAAGTTTTTATCTTTTGGAAATAAAATCTGAAGCTCACAAATCTTTTTTTTCATTGTGTGAATCACACTCCTGCTTTCCTGCTTCTCGTTTCTTTCCAGTCAAACTACTTCCACATAAATTTATCCAAACACTCAGCTGGATCAGGCGTGGCTGTCGTTTACATTTGTTAAAATATTTACCTTTATTTGAAATGAAATGCATCTTTTCAGATCCTTTAAAACAATGTTCTACTTCAGCAAACTTGTTCTATTTTTGTTTTCTGCTACTTTTAGCTACAGCTATGCTAATTTAAATACTGTTTTGCAGCTATATTATATAATAAAAGCATCTGTTTTGCTAACTTATCTTTTTTAGCTTCTGTTGTGCTTGTTTTAAATTTAACAGCTACTTTCAGTAAAGGTCAGCTCTCAGCATTCACACTGTTTTCACAGAAAATGCAGATTTTTTTGCAGTTTATTCTAAGCGCACAGAAGTGCAGAACAGGACAAAGCGTTTGTGTTTCTGACTCATCTTGTTGAGTATCTGGAGGTTGTTACATGTTCAGAGCTGTTTCTGTCACTCAGACAGCCGTGAGTCAGAGGAGGAGCTGCGTTCAGGTCAAATGTTGCTTTTGAGCTCAAAGATGCCTTCACAGACACAGATGTCCACAAAGATCAGCACACCCGGTCTGACCCGCACCGAGCCGGCTGAGGGCAAGAAATGACACATCACACACACACACACATCGTGATATCATGAATGGAAACATAAAGAACAGAGGAAAGCTGCTTTCCTCTGAAGTAATGATGATTTCACCCTGATGACAGTTTTGTTGCTCGCTGCAGACAGTTTGATGAACGCCGCCTCGCTTGACTCCTGACAACAGAAATGAGAAACGCAGAAACAGATTTTGTTTTGAAAGTCGCAGAAACGTAAACAATAACTGGATGACAGCACAATAAAGCAGAAAATGTAATAATACGCTTACATTCCAGCCTTATTTGCAGTCTGAGGGGTTCAGGCAGCTGAAATAAAAGTGAAACTTGAAGCTTTTTGGAACAGCTCATAGTTCTGTTCAGGTTCTGCTCATGTCTGCCCTCAGTCTGGTTCTAACTCTTCTCCTCACCTGCTCTCCATCTTTAATCCTCCCACCTGTTAACTCTCAGATCCCTGTTGTCTTCTGCAGCGTCACGTATTAAAACTGAAGCTTTGGTTCTCATCCAGACTCGACACGTGATTCTTGACCAGCCTGAGGGTGGAGTCGTCAGACTCTCCCACCCTTCGAGTGGCTCCACAGATGGTGTCCGTCTTGACCTCCTCTCTGAAGCGACTTGTTGCCGTGGCGACCTCTGCAGTAGATCTGGATGGAAGCGTGGTCTTCAGCTCCAGGGATTCTGTTACTTGCTAGGTTTGTAGAAGTTCACAAATTCACCCGTGTCGTTCTGCATGACAGAACATGGCCGACAGGACAGTCCAGAGCGCCGCAGCGCAGTGGTTCGAGCTGTGCCCCTCACACAGGAAGAGGGTCGCAGGTTCGCCTCCTGCCCCGCGTGGGTTTACTTCAGGTTCTCCGGTTTCCTCCCACAGACGGCTGGAGACGGGTGCCAGCTCCCCGCGACCCAGAAAGGAGAAGCGGGTAAAGAAAATGGACGGATGGCTCTCATTCACCAAAAAACCCAACAACTCACCACAGTCTGACACTTTTGTTCACTTTTTATGGGTTTTACGTTGTTGGTTTATAAGCTAGATTAGATAAAATCTGTTTTAATTTATTTTTCAATAATTCATTGACTTTGGGGGAGGTGCGTAGTGTCCTGCAGCACCCCTACTTCCTTGCATATTAACTTTAAATACAGATTCTGCATCTTTAAAGATTTAAATAGTTTTAAAAATACTTTGAATAACGACACTGATGCAAGGTCTTTTTTTGCAGCTCCATTGTCTGAAAAGTTTAGTATCTATCTATCTATCTATCTATCTATCTATCTATCTATCTATCTATCTATCTATCTATCTATCTATCTATCTATCTATCTATCTATCTATCTATCTATCTATCTATCTATCTATCTATCTATCTATCTATCTATCTATCTATCTATCTATCTATCTATCTATCAGAAGGACCTCAGGGTGAAGGAGGCGGCTGCAGGTCGGAGTCGACCATCAAGTAAATTAAAGTCACTTGTTTTTTTTTGAGTCATCCTTTATTTTATTTTCAACAAGCAACAGAGAACATTTATGAGGAATGACAAACCAGGTCTGAGCTCTAAGTGGTTTTTTCCTGCAGTAAAAACCTTCCGTCAGTTTTATTCTAAGGAAATCGGGGTTTTGTTTTGGCTCGGCTCCACAGAACGTTTTAAAAGAAAGACCATATTTTCCGGTAAATATCTGGTGCCGTCCTCTCTGATCTCACTCTTTTTTCAGAACAGCTTCAAGTTTCAAGTTAATTCCGACAGGTTGGAATTTCTCCACACTTTAATGAATATAAAAACAGTCCAGGCCAAGAAGAGGCGAGACGAATCGGGGATCCCGAGCTCCCAGTTTGATGTGGCAGCTTCACCGGTGGGCCACGTCAGACCGAGAAACTTGATCTGGATCCAGAGCCCGGCCTCTTCCTCTCCTTTTCTGTCACATTAGAGGTAGACGAAGGGGAGCAGGGTGCTTTATGCTTCAGCTGTTTAACAAGAAAACAAGAAAAGAAAAACTGCTGATAGGAACACCGTTTACATCACAAACGGCCATTTTTGCTCCAAACCGGTCACCTCCTGCCACAACTTATTCTCATTTCTATTCATTAGCTCTTCCTCATTTTATAGCAGAGGCACAATGTAAACACACAGTCATTATCAGACTCCTGCTTGTCAGAACAAACATTTACCTGCTAATGCTCTCCTGATATTCAGCTTCTTACTTAGCTCTCAAAATATGAAATACCTCCCAGTCTCAGACAAGAAGAAGACCCGTCAGAACCAGCCTGATCTGGACTTTTTTGTTGACTCAAAATGGCTGCCACAGCCAACTGAACTTCAGAAACACAGTCATGGTTATAGTGCAGTTAATTAGCTGTCAGTTCTTTGAAACACATCCTCCAGAAGCTAACAGATCAGGTGGTTTATTGCAGGATTGCATCAGATTGTTTTCAACAACTCCGTCTTTTCTCCTCATAAGATGATCTTGAAAACTCTGGCATGAAAGCCATGGGTGATATGCATTTCTTCAAGGATTACCGGGTCTTTATTTATTCGTTTGTTGCTCCATCAACAAGCAGGACCGTTTTCTGGACCGAAAAGAACTTGACGTACTTTTGTTCTTCAGCAGAGGGAGCTCAAAGATCAGCGGCAGGAACCTCAGCAGGCCTGTCTCCAGCAGAAATACACACGCTGGGGAGAAAATGTCTTTATTCCTTTATCTTTCATGTGGTGACAGGCAGAACTTTAAGTTGCCATGGAGAGCAATTCTGCAACAGGGCCATAATTTACAGAGACACAGAACGCGGTTCAATGACTCATTACAGTTCGAGAAGTTAATGAGGAAATCACACAGATCCCCAAAGGCAAATGACTTCATGTGTGTGTACATTTGATAAATGTTTGGAATCACATCACTGTTTATTGTTGCAGCTGTTTGAGCAGAGCTAATGACGAACATCTGCCTCCGTGGTGAAGGACTGCATGTTTTTGTGTTGGAGGCTGTGAAAGCTCTTTGCTAACCGCGTGCACAGGCATCCCATGATCTGTCATTCCAAAACGCTCCCGTTTCATTGAGTTCAGGTTGGAGGACCCTTCAAACCGGCCAACAACACAAACAACCCTGACAAACCATCTCAAACGCTTCGGAGTGCAAAGAGTCTCCTGTAATTTGTCTGTGTGGAAAACCTGCTTTGCTCTCTTCCTTCATAACTCCGAGCTCTTTTGCTGGATTTGCTGTCACCCTCGGTGTGCAGGACACTTAAAGGATCAGACCTTTTGTTGTGGGGAAAGGTTTGAACAGTTATTATTTCTTGTAGAAAACTCTCTGGATGACCTCAGTTTAGAAGAACGGAGATGACATCAGACCAGAAGTCATTGAGACCAAAGTGGATCTCAACAACGTCACTCTCAAAAAGGTTAGAGCAGTTCATGCAAACACGATTTTATAAACATTTACATCACCATCAATTTAACATTACATGTTACTTTCTGACCTCACTGATGTTCAATAAAGGACTCATTTCAAGGTTCTGGTTTGGACTTTTCAGGCTCAGAACCGTCATCTGTCCACAAATCAGGACCCAAAACTAAAGATGACAGAGTGTTTGTAGTCATCAACCCTCAATGGATTCATTTAGGAATCAGCTGAAGACTGGTATTTATGTTTATTTTATCTGATTGTATTTGAGCTTTTATTACTTTTGATTCGTTTTATCTTGTTTTCAACTCTTTTAGTGAGAAACACCATGTGGGTTTTATCTTGGAAAAGCCTTTTGTTAATAAAACGTATTTATTTACATATTCTGGCAGACATATTCTGATATGGCTGCTGAAAGTGTCCCAGGTTGCCAGATTTCTCTAACTTTAGTTCAGGACTCATAAACAAAACTAAACTAAATGCAAAAAAACCCCATCCCTGACTATTCAGATCAAATATGTTGATGTTCACAGCTTCAGTGACACCCGGTGATTAGCTTTCCTGTTGTTCCATCCGCTGTGTGTTGTGAGTAGTTTAAAGACTATTCAGAATGTAGGAAAATACAAACACATTTGATCAGATCATTGAAAAACGTGATGAAAACAAGTGACAGGGTTAGTTTCATTCAAACAGCAATATCTACAACAGGTAAGATATTGTTTAAAACCTTTCCACTGTAAAAGATCTGAACTATCGTCCTGAGGACACGCAGTTCGGGGGGTGGGGGTGGGGTGGGGTGGGGTTAACCATTAGGATGATTATCCGTGGTTTGCAGGAGCCAAAGCTCATCCGCTCCGAGCGACAGGGTCGTCCAAAATGAGAGGTAGAAGCACCTCTGCTGGTTTCTGCTTGTGTAAGCACGAGTTTCATTTAAACTGCCCCAAAATAATGAGCAATCAGGAAAATGGTTATTCTCGCATCTCAATTAGCCTAATTAAAGGGAGGGCAGCGGGCTAGTTGGAAGAATGGCAGGCACTACACTACTGTGTGTGTGTGTGTGTGTGTGTGTGTGTGTGTGTGTGTGTGTGAATGTATGAGCAAGAGGCTCTCCGAGGGGTTCAGCTGGAACACTGCATCAGCAGTCAGAATGAGGAATTAACCATTTGCTTTCTTCCTTCTACAGCCTGAAGCACACACACACACACACACACACACGTACACACACACACACACACACACACACAGTCTGGTCAAGTTGCCAGAGAGGATTCAGGGTCACAAAGCTTTTCCATCAATATAGCATCAATCATTTTTATCTGTAATTAAAAATTGAAAAAAATGGTCAATAACTGACAAAAATGCCCGTATTTCTGTCAGACCCGAGTCGGAACGGCGCGGCATCTGTGAAGGAGACTGTGGCAGTGAGAGGGTTAACTGAAGGCTCCAGTCTGACAGTGAGAGCCAGATGGTCATGTAGAGCATTTACAGTGACATGGGCCTTACACAGCTCCCTCTGCTGGAGCACACACACACACACACACACACACACACACACACACACACACACACACACATCTGTACTCACACACCTCATTTGGATGCACACGCACACACAAACATCTGAAGATAACACCGGCTGTGATTCCCAGGTCGTTTAACCATTGTTTCCCTTCTCTCATGTCCTCCTCTTTTCATTTACGTCGGTTTCAGTCTGATGGGCAGAGTTAATTGGCGGCCGACTAATTGCTGCTCATTAGCCTGAGTAACCAAATGTGAGACGTAGCAAACAACCTTTTTTTTCTCGCTCGTCTCTGCTTCTCTTTTTCTTTTTTTTTTTGTGATTCCCATTACAAGGTCTCTTCACCTTCTCTTCTACCTGCTTTTGTTTATTGACTCATCTTTTACTTTGTTGCTTCTCTCAGTCTGAAAGACAGAAATGAGTGAGCTCAATGCCAAAACAAACAAACATCACTTTTAATGTGACGATATAATGAAAGAGAGTAAAATCTGAGGTTTCAGTGTTTCTTTTTAAGGCTGGTTTTCAACTCAAGCAGAGGATGTTGTCATCTTTTCATTTCTGGCTCTTCATCCCTTCTGCACGTGCAGAGAAGCTCTTACACGCCCACTCGCAGTCAGAAAAAAACACATGCGTATGATTTTACACTAGAAATCCTCATAATGCATGCAGGCAGCCGCCCCCACAGAGAGACATCCACATCAGGAAGGCCAGCCTCTTCGCCCACACCCTGTTGGCATTTGGCAGGTTCTCTGTTTGGGTAGCGCCCCTCCTGTGAGTCCAGCTTTCTCAGCTCCCCTCCTTATTTAATCCATCTTAGAACAACCTCGGGGGTTTAATTTCTCTCTCGAGGCAAAGTGCTCTGCTGGCATGGCAGCCGAATCCATACACAAGGAGTGCATCAAGCTTTAATGTGGACATCTCGACAGTGGGGCAGTTTAGTCAAACTGACATGAAATATAGACCAAATAGTGTCCCTGTAGGAAAAAAAAATACGTCTGCTGTCCTCCAGGGACAAAAAGATTGGAAAAGGCCAGGTGGAATAATCATAAACAGACACTGCAGTAAGTCATTCTTACAGTAACACCAAGAAGTGTTTCAGAGCTACAAAAATCTGCATTTTCTGCAAAAATGCAGCGTGAGCTCTGAGCACCTAATGACTTTACGGAAATTTGCTGAACAAGTTGAAAATGAGTTAAATAATAACTAAATTATGTCTATTATTCAGCTATTATTCTAAGAAAAAAGTTGAACTTTTTAAATGTTAGTGGAACAATTTGATATTAACAATAACAACAACAATAATAATAAAAAAAATTCAAGGAGCAGCAGGATGGACAACAAAGTAGAAAGAAAATAACAGAAGAACTAAAACAGCTAAATAAGATGCAAAATAATACAAAAGAAGACATGCAGCACAACAGTAGCTAAAATTAGCACAACTGCAATTAAACTATCAAAATAAATGCCTAAATTAAAATTAGCAGTAGCTAAAAGTAATAAAACAGATGTTAAAATTAGCAAAGCAACAAAACTGCAGCTAAATGTAGTCAAAAAAGATGCTAAAGAAATTAGGAAAACAGCAGCTAAAACAAGCTAACAGAGGCTAAAGGTAACATAAAGTACCTAAAATCAACTAAACTGGAGCTAAATGCTGAAAGTAGCACAAAAAGACAAAAATAACAATAAAGGAATTCAAGGAAAACAAAGTCTTCATTAATTAAAAGTGTAAACATGACAAAAACTAGAAGTCGTAGCACTCCTGATTCTTGATCAGGCTGAATGTTTCGACGTATGAATGAATAAAAATTCACAAAGTCAACAGAAGCAGTTTGACATAAACAGGAAAACAACAGTTTGAAAAGCTGACTCAGCGTGGGTCCTAAATGATTTCAGAGTTAACTCACTTCCTGTAGCACCGAGGGACAGGATGGGATGAGAAATCACACATGAGACACACAAAAACAATAAAATAAGTAACTCAGACAGAGAGCCACTCAGAATATTGCTCCAATCAACTTTCAGCGGTGAGTCAGAGCTTTTCTCTCCCATGTTCAGAACGGAGGCAGGAACCCACTTCGCCCAGATTCATGCAGCGCTCTGCTCCTTCCACACTTTCTGCCAATCTAATCATTAATTAAATTAAGTAGAGGAAAGTGTTGTACGGTTGGAGTGATTTACAAGTGAGGGAAAGCTCGACGGACAAAGTAAATCCAGACCGGAGGAGCTAACGCACACAGTTTGAAGCAGCGGTGATAAATATTCTCCACAATAACAATAAATTAAATAACAAGGCGAATACAATGACAAAGTGTTGATGGGATCTTTGGGAGATAAAACAGCACCGCAACTTTATGGCTGAAGAGTCAGATTTTCTTCTGGGTTTAATCTAAACACAGTCGTTCACAGGAGGCATCAGAGTGGTTTGTGTCCCAAATTACGAACAAAAATGCATCAATTTTGTAATTGCAAGGAAGGATTTAAAAAGGAAAGTTTAGTTGTCCGAGGCCTAAACGTAACAGGGTTGTTTCGCCTTGTTGCTCTTTTCTCCAGACTCGTACAGTTCTGTGGAAACTTTGATTATAAACTGAAAAGTAAAACTGAGGGCAAGAGAAAAATAATACAAATCTGAAGCCCCATCCAGTTCAGAGGACCTGCAGATTATGACGATAAATCTGCAGCTGCAAGCGACAGCTTTCACATACAATCAGTTTCCATCACTGATGCGGTAAAAGAATGATATTAATCACTGTAAAGTTGTGGCATGGTGGTGAATTGGTTAGCACTGTCACCTCACAGCAAGAGCGTTGTGGGTTCCAACAAGCTGTCTGCCTCTTTGTGTTAGTGTGATGGACTGGCAACCTGTCAGGGGTGTTCGCCGCTTCTTTCCCAGCAGTTTTATGAACACAGGAGCTCAGTGCTGCTGCACAGAACACAGCCTTTTATTTAAAAGAGTCAACGCTGAACCCGAAATGTGACCATCTGTCCTGCTCAGAAACATCAGAGTTTACTTTCTGAGAAGCACAGACAGTCTCGTCCTTAAACTTCCTCCACCGATGCTTTCTGTTCCTGTCCAAACAGCTCCAAGCAAAGAGCAGAAAGGTTGGGAAAAAAACTAAACTAAACAAGAACCTGAATGAGAAACTGGTTAGAGCGTAGTGATTCCACCAGACGCCATGACTCTGAGAATTTAAAAAATAACAGAGAAAGAATATCAACAGGAGTGACTCTAATCTGCCGCTAAGATAATAAAGTGTGATGGCTGAGGGGGAAGTCACGACAAAAACAATAAAAAGCAGCAGAAGAAACCGAGAGACGTTGAGTGAAGGAGAAAGACAGAGAGAGGTGGGCGATTGGTCCTATGAGGGGGTTGTTATGGTAACAAGCAATCATGATGAGTTTGAAAGTGATCAAAGACGTCTTTAGGAAGGAAAACGCCAATTTGTTCAGAAAACGCAGCGATACGTTGGGTTTGAGACGCCACTGCTGGAAACTGTTCTAACAAAGTGTCCAAAATCCAACATTTGATCTTCCAAACAACCATCCAGTTTACACAGAAACAGGCAGCAAATCCAAAATAATTAAAGGCTGCAGTTTTCTGAGTAAAGCCATCAGTCCAGCTCACATTTACAGCGGCTTCTCGTTTACGTGCACACCAGAAATCAGGTTTTATTTGAAACAGAATGAAGTAAAATGTGTGGAAACCATCCGGCTTCAGCCCCTGGGAGAAGATCAAGCTGCAGTTTGGATGTGATGGCCTAAGTTAAAGCTGTGGTTTCATTTGGAAGGTCTGTCATATTCTGCCTCTAAAATCAACCCAAACTGTTATTATTCTGCAGCACCTCAGAAATACCTCCGACTTATCGGATGCTTGGCTTCCAGCTGCACTTTTAGGAAACTTGGAGTTATTTTTCAAGAAATCTCGTTGCTAAGAGTTACAGTTAAGAATGTTGTTTCTTCATTTGTCTCCTAAACCCAATGTAAACGTCCTCACTGTCCAAAGCTTTAAATCCTGTTGCTGTATATGATGTTTTTTCCTGAGTGTTTATTCTCCTCTCAGCTGAAACCAGCCGAGGCAGATGGCCTCCCTCCTGAGGTTTAGATCTGCTGAGGGTTTCCTCTGCTCTGCAGAAGATGTTTTTCTTGTCGCTGTCAGCAACAAGAGACGTTGTTGTTGTTTTTCTCGTGATGCTTGTAAAGTCGTGACCTTTCCACGTGCCCTGAAATTACACAAGTTGTAATTTGGCATTATGCAAATAAATGTGAGCCAAATTAAATCTGTTGATAGGGTTAATTACCACGAGGAGGCTGACTAGATTTCCACCCATGAGTCAGAAATTATGTTTATAGTTTCAGGACAATATAACAAATATAATTAGAGATAGGCCAATTAATCAACTGACTGACAATCAAATCGGCAATCAGCCTTACCTAATTGATTACCAAAATGAAAATCTAACAGCAGCTTCTATAATTTCTTTAGATATTATTTTTGAGTGTCTTCTAAGGGTGGTTAAAAGTATGTTTATTAGATAAGTTAAGCAATTATTATTATCGTTGTTGTATGTTGGATATCTACAAAGGTTGTTGAAATCATTTTACAAATATATTTCTTGCAGTAATGTCCCAACCACCATTTAAGAGCCATTTGGACCAGTGGTACCAGTGATCAAGACCAGATTAAAGGTGCAATAAAATGTCCCTTCAGGGCCTCCGTCTGGCAGAAGTTGAGGTGTTATTTGTTGGTGAGAACATAAATCTTATTGAGCTACAGGTAACTTTTACTGTCTGTTCCCTACAGCAAAGACCTGACGAAGACGTAAGGCCCTCATCTGTCCTGCGCCGCACGTAAACAATAACTTTTCTTTTTTTTCTACTATTCTTCCTACTTAAACATGGCTGATTTTTAATTTGAAGCTAATGTATTCAGCCAGTTGGGACAAGTAATTGAAGGGAACGATTTTCTCAAAGTGAGACAATTTTCAGCAGGAAAAGAAATGAGGGTAAACATTAGCATCTTCAAAGAACAGCAAACTTGTTAGGAATATCTCAGAAAAGGCTTCCATTACCTTCCGAGGTGTGGAAAGGTAGTCCCTAAGTCCAAATGTGAGCACCTTGGAGGTTTAACCAAGAGGGAGATTTTCCTGCCAGGGTTCAGATTACAGAAATCTCTTGTTTTTGCAAAGCTTGGCTTCATCTTGCCTGCAGTTATCCCCTACAGGTGAACACGGATGTCTGTACAGAATCTACTGAGCGATTAAATGTCAGA
This sequence comes from Kryptolebias marmoratus, assembly GCF_001649575.2. Lineage (NCBI taxonomy): Eukaryota > Metazoa > Chordata > Actinopteri > Cyprinodontiformes > Rivulidae > Kryptolebias > Kryptolebias marmoratus. The sequence continues at coordinate 2,860,488 of NC_051441.1, read as the reverse complement.
GAGAGGCTCTGCCCTTTAGTAACTCTTTACAGCAAAATAAAAAGTATGAAGGGAGGAGCTTTAAAACTCGGGTTATCAGAATGAGCTTGGACGATCAGAGCCTGTCCTCGATGACTTTATTTTGACGATGTGATGAGCAATCCTCAGAAACGTTAAAGTTCTCTTTTATTTTTTAAAATTACGCTCAGAAAAATGTCAGCCAAACCTTTGTTCCAAATGATTTTGACAACAAAAAGATAACAAATAATGCATCTGTGAAGTACACCTTTTGGAACGTTAAGAGGAGTCCTTTAAGATGATTTATAACAGAGACGGCGAGGAAGCCGTGTCCAGAGATAACCTCCCGATCGGAGGAGTCACTGCTTTTCACTGATGTAGGATTGGTGCTGAAGCTTAAAGGCAGCAAAGTTATGTGATAACTGCACAAAATATCAGGTTTTTGTACAACAGTTGTAAAGGGAGAGTTTATCTGTTTTGGTGTTAGATGAGATGAGATGAGATGAGATGAGATGAGATGAGATGAAGCAAGACAAGACAGGAAAAGGTTAAACAAGACGAGATGAGATGATGCAAGGTGAGACAAAAACAAAGTGAGGTGAAATGACACGAGGCGAGATGTGATGAGGTGAGGCAACTTTAGACAAGATGAGATAAGATGAGGTGAGAAATTATGTTAAAATGTCAGCAGGGAAAAGGCAAGGTGACTCAAGATGAAATGAGGTGAGACAAGATGAGAAAAGGTGAGATGAGGAAAAGCAAGATGAGAGAAAAAGGGAAATAATACAAGATCATATGAGGCAGGTTGTGAGACATGAAAAGATAAGATAAAATGAGATGTGATGAAATGAGAACAAATAAGATGAAACAAAGCAAAGCAAAATGAAGTGGGACTAAATGAGATGAGGTGGGACTAAAAAAAGAAACGCTGAGAGGCAGGTGACATGAGACATTATACATCTATGACATCAGAAAGATCAAACAAAATGTGATGAAATGAGACAAGAAACTAAATCAGATGAAACAAGATATGAGATGTGATGAGATAAGATTATATGAAACAAAACAGAACATAAAATGAGACGAGTTTGTGCAAGATTCGAGATAAGTTGACAATGATGTGATGCAAGATGAGATAAGATGTTTTTGTTATTATTTTATGCACATGAACTAAAGAATTATTCATGAGTTGTGTTTTGATAAAACAGATTTATAAAAGCCAAACTGATTAAAGCACTCTGATTGGTTTGATAAATTAGGGCACTTGTTAAAATCTCTGCGTCCCCTGAGACGTCCTTAAAAAGTTCCATTTCATGGAACAAAAAGAAAATTTGCTTCATGGTATTTTATGGTTGTTGCATTAAGTTCCCTAAACCTTCCCTTTGGCTCTGTTGTTTCTCTTAGATCAGGCATATTTGAGACTTTGGCATTTAGATTATAAACACACTTGAATTTGGACTGATTTTTACTGAGTTGACACCAATGGACTTAGTCACTCCTAATCTCTCTCTGTGGGCTCTTTTCCCCTCCAGCGTCTCACGGTCTACTTTCTTTAATGTGCAGTTGTGTAATTGCATGCATGTACTTTATGAGCATGTGTGAAATGAAGGCCTAGTTGTGCCTTGAGTGCATAAAAGTCTGTCCCACATAAGAGAGACATGAACATGTTTTCATAGGTTTGATGGTGGCTGAGCTTTTAGTTTCTCTCCTCATCTCTGCTTCCCTCTCCTCTGATTGTTTCCCGGCTCCTTCTGTGTGTTCGCGTCCTCCTCTGTCGCGTGTCTCAGCCCGTTCTGTGCTCTGCTGTGACAGCTAACAGAGGTCACTGTTTACTCTCATTTATCAGTCAATCATCGCCTGCTGCAGGGCTCCAAACACAGCTTTCTTTTCACCATTGATGCCTCTCAGCAACGCTGAAAGCAGCTCAAAGATGAAGGCGTGGAATTATCAGATGTTAATTAATCAAACTGCACAAGACAAACATTCAGTTTCATTCTGTTTTCTGCAAAAGGACATGTCTTCTAATACTCTACATGAAGACGGATGTAGTTGGTCAGAGATACAACATTTCCCAAAGCTCTTCTTCTTATTATTGTTTTCCTGTTTATGGGTTCCTCTTCCAGATACTTTGTTCTGTTTTAACAATTCAGTCATGAAAACATTCAGCTCCTTCTGTGACTATTTTTTTGGTAACTTTTTTCTTTTTTTTTTAAATTATTTAATATTGTTTATAAAAACCTCCACTTATGAATACATTACGATCTCTTCAGTTCTTTCAGAAACATTGTTCTACATTTTACTTTTGTCTTCTTCAGCTCCTTTTAGATTTAACTACATTTAGCTAATTTTGTCTCTTAGTTGTGGTTTGCTAAATTTAGCATTGAGCTACTGATTTGTTAGCTTTTAGCTTTTGCTAATTAAAGCCCTGTTCTGTTTGTTTTAACTATAAAAACTGAGTTTGAGCTTTTTCATCAGACTTCAGCAGCCATTCAGAGCTCTTAGTTATTAGTATCTTCTTTAGTTTTGTTTATTAGGAACATATTGGAAATTAAAGTTAATTTGTATAAACATCTTGAATCCAGCCTTGATGAAAAAAAAAGGTTTTTTTCCTGTGCTTCATTATTATAAATAAAAGCACATTTTGATTCACTAAAATGTAATTAAAATCTCTTTTTCTAACCCCCATGAAAAGCCTTTCCTTATCATTTTGAATATAAATTTATAGCATTTTGATGAGTGTTAGTTCTTGAACTTTGCATATCCAGCTTTTAAGTCATACAGATTTTTTTTATAACAAACTTTCGAACAAGAACTGGATGTTCTGTGTGCCGTTTTGCCCATTAGGTGCTGTTTGGACCCACTCTGAAAGAATGATTAATTCATCACAGAGCTGTCTTTAAAAATGAAGGCGCTTACTTCAGTCTTGGCAACAGAAGTCACAGCAGAAACACCTTAAAATGATTTACACATTAATTTAATGTTACCTTAAGAAAAACAACTGATTAATTTAGCTTTTAGGAGAAAATAATACACTGAAAAACTCTATATAGTCACACAGAAAAGAAATAATAGATGCACATTGCTCACAGTGTTGACTTAATGTGGCAGCAGGCCCGTATGCACCGAACATCTTGAGAGACAGAAGGTTGACTTATTATGTAACTGTTACTGTTTCAGCAGCAAGTAAAGTTTAATCCTCTAATCTGAGGGTTCAAATATGTTTCAGATCCTCCGAGGGATCATTCAGATCGTCTGAAGAGGGGTTAACGCACAATAAATATCTTACCTGTTGCAGATAACTCTTTGAATCATCTTAGTTTGAATAAATGGAGTTTAATTCTGACCAGATTGCTAACAGCTAATCTGTGCAGGACTGACAATAAATTGGATTGCTGCAATCCTAAAACAGATATAATCTCAAACTTTTCACGTGGTTCATGTAGACACCATTTTATGAATCTTAACACCACTGTCAACTTTGAGTTACACAATTATTCCAGTAAAATTATTATGATATCCCTGCAGGAGGTGCCCCAGGACGCTATAACCCTAAAACTTTAACTTTAATGTGAAATATTACGAGGATCCTACCTGCCCCAGGCCTGTTTATCCTCTAGGTGGAGCTGTTCCTGGTTCCAACTCATCACCTTCCAGCTGTTTCCAATTAGTCATCAAAGCTCCAGTTACTTAAGATTATCTGATTCTGAATTGGACCATCACATGAGTGATCATTCATGGCCGACTCTAAGCTGTAGTTTTGTTAAAGTTACTCTTCAAAGTATGAAATCAAACATGAACTACCTATGTCAACTGTTGCAGTTTAGAAGAGTTTATTCTAGTAGTTTTCAATATTTATTGAAATGTAAATTTGAAATGTGGGTCCACACTCAGTGTAAACAAAGCGCTCGGCTGAATCCATTAAAAAAAAACTTGTGCAGACTTGTGACTGACCTACATTAGACCGGTCTGGTTTGTGCAGGAAAACAAATATGGTGGAATCGGACAAGTTTAGATTCTCGAAGGAGGTGGAAATAAAAGAGTGAATCTGCTGCTAAAGGTGAAAGGCAAGAGAAAATATGAGCAAGACGGCTATCATGAATAAATATCAGGAATCAAACAGGCGGTGGAGCGCCATAAAGACACAGGTGGCTTGTGAGAAACTTCTAGACCGGTAAGTTTTCTGTTTCATCTCATTAATTCAGACTCTTCAGCTGTTTCCAGGTAAACAAACATACCTGCCACAAGGACATGCTAACTATGAGATAAGAAAAATATTCTGCAGATTTCATTTCTTACTTACTTTAGTCTTTATGACTTTGCAATGAGTGCCTTTAAAGAACTATCTGCAACAGGTAAGATATTAGTTGCTAATGATTATTTTAATGAAAATCCATACATTGTTATTAGGCCACTGCCTTCCTGTAATTTATTTCTGATAGACTTGATTAGATTCTTCTTAATGGATATTCAAGTTTGTCACCCGTAAGCATCAAAACAGTTATTTTTACGTTTATTATTGCAGGAATTTGTGATCCAGCGTCTCCTTTTAGTGGAATGATTCACCTGCAGTCGGAGACCAGCCTGATGGACACAAGCACTCTAATTCAAAGCTTAAACCTGTTCCATCTCAACTGTGGTGCGTCGTCATTTCGCTGCCGGTGATGTTACCATTAAACAGAAGAGGGTTTTTATGTGCACCCCCCCACCCCAACACACACACACACAAACACACACCCTGCTTACACAAGGCCTGCAGGAATATCATAATCAAATTATGACTCCAATAGGACTATGTCTCATTCTAACTAGATCTTGGCCTCTGTGCGCCTCAGCTGCTTGTCTCGTTGAGGTTTCCATGGTACACACACTCTCTCTCACACACACACACTGAAACCTGCACCCACCAGCACACGTAAAACAAGCAGAGAGGCTTGTCTTTTTTTGGCTCTGAGCCGAGCAACAACTGACCCACCATCCTGTTTCTGCTCCCCCACCACCTGACACTTCCTCCCCACCCTCCCACTGATGCTGCCATAAAACAGGCAACATTTTATGTAGCAACACCCCCCCAAACCCACCCAACACCAACATCACCTCTCCAGGGGCATCTGCAGGAGTATTATTATCTAATCATGGCTCTAATAAGACCAAACCAGATCCAGACCCTAAAACACACACACACACACACACCAGCTCTCTCCTCTCTCCTATACACGCCCCACATACATCAGTATGTCTTTAGTACAGGCAGAGAGAGGAGAGACTGAATATTAGTATTCAGAGCACAGGGAGGAAAAGGAGGAGAGGCAGCGCGCGAGCAAAGCGAGGGAGAGTGAAAGGGAGGGGACAGGAGGAGGAAAAAAAACCACGAGGTGGGGAGGAAAATATAAAAAGAAGAACAAGGGGAACCGAGAGGAACCAGAGGGGAGAGGAGATTTATCTCATTGTTCATTTCTCCCTCTCAGTCTGCCTTCCCCGGTGTGGAGAGAGGACGACAGCAGGGAGGGGGTGCACGGAGTGAAAGAGGGCGGAATGCCCCTTTACAGGCGTCGCATCTGACAGAACCAGCTCGGAGGCTGGGAGAAGACCGCGGCGGCTTCTGCGACGTGAAGGTAGGGAGATGTTCCCGTAAACATCCGGGATGTCAGCGATGCTCTCCATCCTTTTCATCCCGAATCCAGCAGCACGAGCCTGTTTTCTATAAATATTTAATGTTTAGCCTTTTATTTCTGCATCAGCCTGCCTCCTTTATAATGCATTCTATAGCTCGGTAGCCTATACATCCAGACATATATATTTATATATAGAGAGATATATTTGTACAGAGTGGGGATGTGTGGAGGCAGGCAGCCTTCAGAACAGATTTGTAATGGCAGCTCTCCTCTCCGATCACAGTCCTTTCACTTTCTTTTCTTTTTCTTTTTTTGAATAATTGGAGTTCTAGGACGAGCAGACGGTGGGGTGCGCGCACGAGCACGCAGAAAACACATATAGAAGACAGGTTGACGTGCGTAAGACGTGCGTAATCCCCCCTCCACC
>NC_051441.1:2800527-2854402 GCF_001649575.2 Kryptolebias marmoratus | reverse complement strand
CCACCCTCCCATCCAGCCACCCCCTCTCGGCATCCTCCACCCCCACCTCATCTTCAAAGCCGGTGTCCCAAATTCAGATGAAATAAAATAATCCAAAACTAAGACTCACAAAGTGTCCCAGAGAATCGGACATAGAAAGCAAACAGGGATAAATTTCTTAGTACCCTTCCGCAAAAATAAATAAAATAAAAATACACACAGCTGATGTGACTGAAGCCAAAAAGCCCCAGTTTTGTCTCATCAGTCTCAGAAGCTTTGGGGCTTGTCAGCCTGCATTTTGGTGATTTCCAGTCTGGCTTTTTAGTGTTTTTCTGTCAGTAGTGGAGCCCTGCTGGATATTTTTCCACGGAGCCCATTATGAGTCAAAATGACGTAAAGTGACGTATCTTGACCTTGGAGTTCAGCTTAAATGGTTTTGGTTTCTTTCCTCTTCTCTTTTTCAACCATTTGTCCTATCTGTCTGATCAGTGTGGGGTTGCATTTAGTCTTGTGTCAGCGTCCCGGGAGGCTGTCTGCAGTCCCAGGAACGTTATACTTTTTAAAGGTACTCATTGCAAAGCATGAACTTCAACATAACAAGATTATCCTGAACTATAATTTCATTTATTTCAGTAGTTTTTCAGATATATTGATATGCAATTCTGGAATGTGGGTATGCACTCAATGTAAACATAACACTCAGCTGAATCCACCAGAAACCATGAGGTAGCTCGAGCCACATGATTGACCTACATTAGGGTGGCTGTAGTCTCTGTAGGTAAACAAATATGGTGGGATCAGACAAGCGTAGAATCTTGGAGAAGGCGATTAGGTGGAAATATAAGATTTACTCTGCTGCAAAAGAAAAAAGAAAAGAGGACAAGTGAAACGACTGTCAAGAATAAATATCAGGGATCAAGCAGGGCGGTGGAGCGCCATAAAGACAGCTAGACCAGTAAGTTTACATTTTCAATGGTGTTTTCAAATGCTAACATACTTTACTTAATAAGCGTAAATACATACCAATACATCAAAACCATCAGACTTCTTGTTCCCAAACGGCTCTTTTATAGATGATGTTGTCAGCTTACTTTCACTCCCTTTGGCTGTTTCTGTAAGTAAACAAACACACATGGTAGTTGGCATCTAGTTACCAGTTTCTAATTTAAGGACACAATAACCATCCAAAAAAAAAAAAAATGTGCGGAATAAGTTTCTTACTTTATAATTTTTTTTGTTTTTTTGAACAGTCGTGACTTTGCAGTGAGTAGCTTTAATTCCCACTGAGGGACATATAAAGGATTATTCTATTCTATTCTATTCTATTCTATTCTATTCTATTCTATTCTATTCTATTCTATTCTATTCTATATTCTATTCTATTCTATTCTAATTAGTATCACAGGAGCCTTCAAGCTTCTCATCAGACGTCTGTTTAAAGGGAACAAACAGCCTCTGTTCTTATTGTTTTCACCCCTCTGAACATGGAGCAGAGAGAGTAAAGGTGGGAGCCGTCTGAGGAGCTCAGACAGAAGATTATAGATCTCCACGTTTAAAGTAAAGGCTCCAGGACCATCTCCAAGCAGCTTCATGTCTCTCTGACCACAGCTGACAAGATTATTACAGGTATTCATTGCAGAGCCACGGAGTCTTTTTCTTCATATTTCCACCTAAATGTCTTCTGCAAGATTCTACGCTTGTCTGATTCCACCTTATTTGTTTACCTGTGCAGAATACAACCAGCCTAATGTAGGTCAATCGTGTGATTAAGCTTCCATGTGGGTTTTATGCAGATTCATCTGAGTGCTTTGTTTACATTGAGTGTGTACCTGTTTTCCAGAATTGCATATCAATGTATCTGGAAAACTATTGGAACAAACTCTTTCAAACTGCACCATTTGTTATAGTTCAGGATATTGTGTTTTTATTTTTTTGTTGTTGTTTTTTTGCAAAGAAAACCTTTTTATAGGTGTAGGATTCCTGGGGCTGTAAACAGCCTTACAGGTTGTGGATGCAAGCATAAATGCAACCCCGTGTTGATCAGACAGATAGTGGAAATGGTAGAAAAAGAGCCAAAGAAACCAAACTAAACCATGCAAAGCTGAACTCCAAGGTTAAGATACGCCACTTTGTGATGTCTATGGAAAAAGGCCCAGCAGGGCTCCACTAATGACAGAAAAAACACTAAAAAAACCCAGACAGGAATTCACCAAATTGCATGTTGACAGGAGCCAAAGTTTCTGGGAGTGATGAAACAAAACTGAAGCTTTTTGGCTCCAGTTACATTTGTTGTGGTTTTTTGATTATTGTGCAAGGGGTACCAACAGGTTTAAGAAAGCTGGACTCTTCCTCTCTGTTTCCTGTCTCATCATGTTAGAGATAATTCAGACTCCTGCAGTTCTCAGAGTGGCGAGCTGTCAAAGCCTCAGCAGCACCATCTGAAATGTGTAAAAGATAAAAGTATCTGGGTGTTTGATCACATGTTTACAGAGATGCATGGTCCTAAACACACATTAATGCTCACCCACCTCGTGTTATTTATTTGCTGAGAAGAAGGACCTATTATAGGTCTGACTAAATTGGAACAACCTCCAGGCTGAGGCTCGGCAAAGCTATTACCTCGAGTCAATAGACATTATTATGTCCATGCTCTATCTTGGCCTCGTACGGCGCTGCCTCTGTCCCTGGCGAAACACAGCACCGCTCCACCGGAGTAACCAAAAAGATGTGTTGTAGAGCGGCCCGATCTGTTTACCCCTGTGCATCAATCTGTCACAGCTGAACAAGCACAGAGGAGCGATGATAGCATCGTCTCGGGCGGACGTCGCCGTGGCCTCGAAAGGAAGTGATGCAAAACGAAAAAATGGGATGTGCCAGCTCTGGCGAGGATAGGTCACGACCCTTATGAATCAGTGTGAGTCCTGACGAATGGCGGGTGATCCGAGGGTACATGACTACATCGATCTGAGGTGGAACGCTACATGAAGCGGCCCAGCGGGGTACAGAGAAGCAGACAGCAAGAAAGTCACGACCTGAGAGGAAGAGGTCAGGGGTCAAACTGCCGGTCAGGGGAGTGCAGCAGACTGTAAATGACATGTTTTTGCCGGAAGTGCTGGTAATGTTGAAATGGCCATGAAAGACTGTGAAATTCACTTAAACACTTTCTTTAAGATTAAAAAAAAAACACCAATCCATATCACCCATCACCTTTCATGCCAGAGTTTTAGAATAAGATCATCTTCTGTGAAGCAATGATAGAGTTGGAGCCATTTTGGTCAAACCTTGAAAATAACACAACACGGTGCACAATCTCACACAACATTGTAATATTTTGTGTGATCTGTATGTGTTGTGAATTACTCTCAACTACCACCGCACCAAATCCTGTAAAATTGAGTTATAGTCATTTTTGTGTTTCCTAAGGTTAGTAAGCTTTGCTGGCCATCTTGAATTGATTATCATTATTATTTGTAAAGATACATCTAACGATTATTTTCTGAAAGTTTCATTAAAATCCATCCAGTGATTCATGAGATATTTTGACACAGACAAGCAAACAGAGAAACACATTATCACCTTTATCTTGTAATAATAAAAATTAGAGCTTGAGTTAAAGATGGCTTACAGGGAGACGTGAAAACAAAAGCTGGACCCGAGAGCAGCTTCGGTAAGACCTGCCTGAAACATCCCATTAGGTAGAACAAACGGATTAGTCATCTTTGTCGACAGAAGACTCGTGTTCTGCCTGTTCCGAGGTCTGTTATTACAGAGTTTAGTTTTTCTTCTGGGGAAATAATTAGACATTTCAGCAACAAATGGTAATTCCCATCAGTTTGGGTTTATTAAGGAGAGCAGAGGTTAACAGGAAGAGGCTGAAACGGATTTTAATAAACCGTAAATAAAGATATTAAACCTGCAGAAACGAGAGGTGAACTCTGAAATTAGAAGTCAGGGAAAACGTTTCCAAACTGATAAACTCATCATTCCTTGAAGGAATGGATGTCACCCGCCAGAGTTTTAAGTCAAACCTTTAAAGATGTCCCGATCAGAGTAAATACTGGGGATGACTCTCAGCTACCACCCCAGGTTTTCTGTACAGTTGACTGAGTTAGAGCCATGATTAGTCGTGGTATTCGTTTTGAATCGAGTTGACTCCAAAACTTAATCAGTTGTGGATGTAAAGCCAGTGTTTATTGAGATATTTTAACATTCAGACAGAAACAAAACCAAAAAAATCCACCTTCACCTTCCAGCGTTGTGAGATAAATATGTAAAAACTAGAACAGGAGCTAACCCGTGTGATTTATTGTATTTGATACATGGAATATATAGAATTTATGTAGAGAATGAAAAGGCTAAAAGTGATGTGTAGCTTTAGATTTCAGGTTTGTGGTTAGCAGAGACGGCTCCTGTCTCTCCTGCAGCCGACGGCAGAGGTTCAGGTTTCTTCTCGGAGTTATTTCGTAACTCAGGAGATCCGATTCTACAGACAGATTTCACATCACGCTCCTGGTTCTGATCCTGAAAAACTCCCGACAGTTTCATCAAGAATTGAATGTCAGGTATTCTTTTAAGTGTGTGTGCCTCAGAAATCAGAAGCAGGATTTTTTTTTGTGCTCAGACTTGTCTCTGTAAACACAAGACTTATCCTCCTCATTAAATGGGGATACAAACAGAAATGTTTGATCTGCTGTGTGAGCCGAGCTGTGGATGCAAACGGCAGCACTCAGCTTTGAAAATCACTCATTAAACTGATGATCTGATCCTTGGAGTTTAACTGAAACAACCAGTGAGGGGCTCCGTGTCTCACTCGGGGACGTCGTTTTCACTGATTCAGCTTTCACACTTACTGGTTTTTGTTTTTTTATGTTTCTACATTCTTCCCAATCCTACTTCTGAATACTGTTTGTTTTTCTGATGGTTCATATATCAAAATGTTCAGCTCATCCAGGAGATGAATTTAACTTATTTAACTTTATTGACCTCCGCCAAAGAATTATATGTTTTTAGAAGCGGTTGTTTGTCTGCGCACAAGATTAGTCAAAAAGTAATGAACAGATTTTGATGGAATTTTAGGTGGAGATCAGGATCACACCCTGTGGCCTCGGAGGAGGTTTGCTCTCAAAGTTTTAAATATTTTCCACATAGAAATACATTAAAATCTCTTCAATACCTTTAAAAACATTATTCTTTTTAAAATCTGCTTCAGCAGACTTACTGTACTTTGGTTTGTATTCTTATGCTACGTTTCTTCTTCCTTTTAGTTTCTAAAGAGCCTTTTGCTGCTCGTAGTTAGCCTTTTGCTAGTTTTAGCTGGTGTTCTGCTTCTTTTAGCTTCACAAACTCAGCGTTCATGCATCTAGTTCCTCCTTGGATTCATATCTGGCTACAAACAGCCGTCTGCTCCTTTAATCAGCTGCGTTTGATCTGAGCAGATAATAAAAAAAAGCCTCATGATCTGATTGGCTTCCACGGTCGGAGACTGATCTCATCTCGTCTTCTTCTTCCTGTTCTGTGCCTGGACTGATTCTTGGTGATTAGACGGTGACCTTGCAGGTCGTCCCGTCTCGCCGGCTCAGCCATATGGTGACCCTGCTGCTCGGCGTTGTGGCGTAGATTTATTCCCTGAGCGTATTGATCGCAGGCAGAGCAGCAGTCGGAGGCAGGATGAACATGTTTTCTTCATGGTGCTACTATCTGGGATGATTTGTCCTTTTTTTTCTGGAAGTATGTTTATAATAAGCAATATCTGCAAGCATCTTCCCTGCTATAAATTTCAGGAGAAATATTTATACAATTCAAGATGGCAGCCACAGCTAATTGACATTAGGCAACACAAAATTGGCTATAACTCACCCAGTTTTATAGACATTGGCCTCAAATTTGGTGTGGTGGTAGCTGAATGTAATTCACAACCCATAACATCTTGAGATACAGGATGAGATTTTTAAGGTTTGACCAAACCAGCTACAAAAGCAGGTGGCGGGTGATATGCATTCCTTGAAGGAATGCTAGGACTTTAAGTTTTCTTTCTTTGCTTTCTGTCTCGCCTCCAGTTTAATGCCAACATCTCTTTTAGCCCGTCTCCCTCATCTCCCATCTTTTGCTACAAATTCTTTCTGTCCGTCTTCCAATCATTTCTTTTTTTTTTTAGTGTCTTCGTCTCGATGCTCCAGCTGGCATTTGATGCAGACATTTCTGTGCCAGACGTCCATTCCTTGGATTGAGACATCTTAGGTTTTTAGTCACTCAAACAGATTTGCTATCTTAATGTGATGGAGGTGGGGGGATATGGTGCAAGATATAGATGACATTTTTATTCTGTATTTTTGTAAAATTTCCATGACAGGTTGGGCTGAGATGGACATAAATGGACCAGACCAGAGTTCTGCTACCATTACAATCTAAGGAGCCATTTCTGCCCTTCCTTCTACTAAAATAGTTCAACCAGAGCTGCAACCTATAACAACTGATTCTATATAAATATAAATACTTCATAAAAACAACTTTATGTAGTCAAACTGTCGATACTTGTTGGTATATTACATGTTAGAATAAAGAAAAAGACCAAACCTATAAAGAAGGGAAAGACCCCTTTACTAAAATTTAAGCTATGAAGGCCTCTGTAACTTCTTTCTGTTTGTGAAATTAAAAATATAATTACCCCACTTTTAAATAACGAAACAAATATAGTTAGAATAAACAAAAATAAATCTGTTTATTGCAAATTTATTTAAGACTTATTGATTTTCCTCTGATAAAGTCAAAAACCTTCTTTACTTTAACTTTTATTATTATTATTTTTTAAAATAAAGTATTTTAAATCTTGACTTTTAATTGTGTGAATGCTGAGTCAGCATTTTGTCCTGTTTATAGTTTCTTCCATATGTTTGTTGGGTTAACTGCTTTCAACTATATCGAAACATTCAGTTCGTTCAGGATGTAACACTAGTGATTTTTGGTGTTTGGAACTTTTAAATATTTTGATTTATTTTGTAGAAATGCAAAATCTCTTCAAGTCCTGAAAAACTTGATGTCAGATTCTGTGTTTTTTTTTGGTATTTTTGTATTTGTTTCTCTTGTTTGTTCTACTTTCAGTATTTTCTTTGTGTTCGGTGTTTCATCATTATTAGTATTTTTTCTCAGTCGGCCCTGCCACGCCCACCTACACCTTTTCCCTGTTATCATTAAGACACCTGTTTCTGATTCTCTCATCAGCCTGAGTCCATTTAGTCTCGTCACGTCTCTGCAGTCCATCATGATGGTACGTTGCTCCTGTCTGGTTATTCTTGTGGTTTCTGTTAGTAGTTTTGCTGCCTCGTCAGCCTCTTTTTTAAACTATATATATTTGTTTTTCTTTACCCATGTGGTCTGCATTCTTGCCTTCCTCTAACCGCGACAGAATGAATAACTCAAATCTGGACCCAACAGACTCCCAGATCCTCGACCACCTGTCAGCTGAAGCCATTTCTCCCATAAACTCCCAACTCCGAGAGCTGCTGTCCTCCATTTTCCACAACTCAAAACCGCGTGTGACGGAAAACATTTTGTTTTCAAAACTAGGACTTTAACATAATCCAGAAAACCTACAGATCCTGCATACTTCCACCATGTTTAGCTTCATGCTGCTGTTCTGCTGGTTTTAGCTTTTAGCTACCATTCTGCTACTTTTAGGATTTAGCTAGCCATTAGCTTTCTTTTTTAGCTTTTAGTATTTTAGCCATTTTAGATTATCATATTGCAATAGACTGCTGAAACTAGGTTTTCTTATCATGGCTGTAAATATCATTCATTTGATGTCATGTTAGTTTTAGTCAAAGCTACAAAGAGCCACCTCAGAGGGGCCAACATGTGGCCCCGGGGCCGCAGGTTGCAGACCCCTGGACTGGTGTGACAGACTTTAATAATGTGACACTCAGTTACTCAGAGGAGACGGAAAGTCCGAAGACGGGAGGGAAGGAGGAGGACGGGGAACTGCAGATTGAGTGGAAGCGCTTCTTGTTTCGGACCTTGTTGTGAGTGAAATATGTCCTCGCCTAATGCCGGGAATGATTGATAGATGGAAGAGACGCGAGGAGCTGTTTGCAAAGGAGGTGCCACTCGGTGACACTTCACAGAACAACACACATCAGATGATCAATAGTCCCGCTTCTGTTTGACATGAACAGAAAAAGGTTTACAAGGGGGACACGGCTGAGTGAAACCACCTGTAGGAGCTTATCTTTCTTTCTTTTTTTTGTGCTTTCATAGCCGGTTTGTTTTATTAGACATAATTTTAGATATGCAATTTTTGGACTGAGTGCCTGGAGACACGCAGAAACAAAAGTTTTTAGCATTGACCTGTTTTTATTTTGACAGAATGGGATCAAAAATGAAGACAGGGAGCTGAAAAAAAAATCCTGTTTTTTTTTGGTGAAAGAACAAAAAAAAAAGTCACTTTTCTCACTCACCTATTATTGGTGCTGAGATAAAAGCAACAAAACGCTGAGTCAGCGATGATGCTATTGTTTTACTGTTTTGAGTTTCTTTTGTACGATTTTTTGCAATCAGATTACTTCTGCATATCTATGCTGTTTAAACTAGTTAAACATCAAAATGTTCAGCTCAATAAGACTTTTACTTCTTTCAAATTATTTAACTTCATTTGAAATAAAATTCCCCATTGAAAAATATTTTTAGATCCTTTAAGAAACTTTTTTTGTCCCTGAAATCTGCTTCAGCGTATTTACCCTATTTTTGTCTTCTTGTACTACTTTAAGCTGTTAAAGTCACTTTTAGCTACTGTTTTTCTACTTTTAGTTAAAGTTTTTCAAGTTTAACCTATAGCTACCAGTTTCCTAAATGTTAGTCTTTAGTTTTAGTTTTGCTATTTTTTTTTTTTAGCTAACTTTAGCTTCTGTTCAGCTTGTTTCAGCTTCTTCAACAAATTCCAGCTTTAACTTTTCATTTTTATAAAAAATTAAACTTTATCTTGTTACTATTTGTTTAAAAATCTTCTGATCTGTTTACCGCTTTAAATTAGCACCTCCTGCTGCCATGCAAACATATTTTAAATGTTTGGCTGTAACATTTGGAAAATATTCTGAACATTTTTCTCATAAACAACAACGAGACCGTTGTCCAGCTCAGACTTTACTGTAGAAACATTAATTAAAGTTTAAACGGGTCACAGAAAGCTGGACTTTGTACGACTGAAATGGTATCAGTTTTAAGTTTTATGAACATTCAGCTGACAGTTGATGATGTTCAAATCTTTTCCAAACAAACTCCTTTTACTCAACTTTTTTTTTTGAAACATACACAGATTTTCCATCGAAACGTTAGCACTTTTACCTCCTTTCACCCCGTGTTTCTCTCACTGCTGTAGGACTCACAGTTTTCTCTCAAATCCCCCCAGAATGCAGCGAGAACACAGACCAGCTGCCAGATATTTAGTTATGTTTTAGCTTCAAAACTCGAAGTGAAGGATCTTTTTATTGTCATACCTCCAACATAAAACTCTGTGGAAACAAAAAAAAAATCACATATGTGATTATCAGAGTCTTCTGCTGTTCACAGTTTAAGGTTTTTGTCAAATCTGACTTATAGTTTTTGCACAGCAACTGTTTGTTTGAGGTCTATTTGTCTGCTTCCCATTGACTTGGCACTCAGGGAATGAGGGACATATTTGTGTGGTTACCATGGTGACCACAATGAGCCCCATACATGATAAATTAAAATGTCTGCAATTCTTTCTTTGCTTAAATTATTACAAAGTTGGGTTTGGATTTTGGGCAGCAGCTGCAGTTTCCAGTCATGTCTCAGAATTCAATGAACTGTTCGTGTCCATCTTTAACTGATTCATTTCTTCGACCTTTCAGGTGTTGTTGTCAGCTGCACTGATGAATTCCACCTGTTCCTGTCGGAGCTAAAGAACAAAAAGAAAACTCCACTCTGATCCCACTTCGCGGCGAAGAAAGAAGAACAATCTGCCGGCTTCGGTTCTTTATCTTAAAACCATCAGGAAGATAACAGGCTGAAGGTTACGCATGCACGGCGGAGATAACTCTGTGTTCCTCAGGAAAATCCGTTTTTTCCACGCCGAGTGTCTCTGCTCCGGTTTGTGAACGCAGCATGGAGCAGAACCTCAAGAGTTGAGTTCAGCAAAGGTAAACCAATAAACCGCAGCTAACAATGTGCTTTATTTTCTGTTTTTCTGTCACTACAATGAACTTCAACAAGAAGATAAACAGAGCTGGTGATGCGTGGAAAACAAAACCCCAACATATTACTCCATCTGGATGTGTCTGTAGTGTCTCCGTGTCTTTTAGAGACTCAGCTGAAGAAAACCTATAATTGTCTAAATTACTCCATAATTACAGAAAGCGAGTGGTCAGTTTTAGACATCAAAACTATCACTATCTCCCCAGGAGATAAATGCAAATATGGCCCTGTGAAATTAAGTGTGCATGTTGTTCAATAACCTGGCTTTCTATAAGATTAAAATTATATTTAATGTTCATGTTCAGACTTTCAGAATCAACAGTACCTATTTCTAAACAATGAAAATGGCACATTATCTCAGCGTGATGACTGGAGCAAAGTTTGTCTTCGGAGCACCACATGGTGTGCTTTCCCTGCTGTATAATGTTGGTCATTATTTACTTCCAGCAAATTAACATTTGCCTTTTAATTCAGAATTAATTTAAAATGGCTGCTTTCTGGGCTGAACCACAACCCAAGACATCTGCAGCTCCACACAGCTGCTTTTTAATTATTATCACTTCAGAATACTTTATTTTTTACCCTAAAAAGTTATTTACGGCTCATTAACACGTCGTTTTTGATCTCCCCCAGCCATACATAGGCTGTACGGCACATTTATTTACTCCATGAAACTCCTGTTGCCTCACTTTGAGAGGAACATTTTGTCTCATTTGCGCCGCGCCCCGAAGGAAGAGCCAAGATAATTCAGACCTGCATGTTATCAGGTTTTGTGGCCAAATATGTCACAGCAAATGCAAAAAAAAAGCGAAAATAACCCAACAAGTTTGCCTGTAGCAGAGACACAAAGCTCAGCTCACCGGCAAAATTAGAGCTTTCTATTCAACACAAACGTAATTCAGTTCAATTCAGTTTAGTTTTATAGTTTCAATTTACAACAGAAATCATCTCAGGGCACTATACAATAAATACGGTTAATTTCAGTTATAATATAATACATTCACATATAATACATTATGAGATTCCAATTAGTAAAAGTTATCTGTTTAAGGAAGCCGTCGAATCTTCACTTTGTCCCAATCCCCCATCCTGAGCACCCCGATAGTGACTGTGGAAAAGAACAACTTCCTTTTAACAGCAGAACCAGAACCAGGCTCAGGATGTTCGGCCATTTGCCCCGGCCACCTGGGGTTGGAGAGGACAGGAAAGACAGCAGCAGGACGTCATGTGGTCAGTTTGTCCCCCAGCAGTCGAAGCCATACAGCAGCAGAACTAAGGGATAGTTTAGGAACCCAAAGGATTTCTCAGAAAGGAAAGTCTTAAACGTTGACAGGGTGTCAGCCTCACAGACAGGAACTGTCCACAAGAACTGAACGCTCTGCCTCCTGTTCTACTTTTAGAAAATGTTCTACTTTATCTCATATAAAGATGCTCAGAGTTATTTGTGTTTGCAACAAGATTAAATGTTGTCACTTTGTGCATAAAGAGACCTGCCAGTGTAGATTCTCAGTCATCCAGGCCATGGTAAATTCAAAAAAGGGTAAAAAACAAAAACAACTGGACTTCTATTCTGTAGTTGAAGACGTTTCGCTTCTCATCCGAGGAGCTTTCTCAATTCAGAAATAGAGAGTGTGGAGTTGAGCTTTTAAAGCTGAGATGTGATGCAAGCTTGCAAATTGTTCTCGCTCTCCTAACAATAGAGGCTCGTTAGGGTCCTTGTTTGTCACTCCTTTGAGGACCAAAATGTTCATAGACAGATGGTTTGAGAGGGGGGTAAAGGAAGCCATCTAACATTAAACAGAGGAGGAGGTCTCAGATTCCAGCTTTTAGGCCTGATCCCCAGTCAGTTTGACTGCAATCAACACCTGCACTCATGTGACCAGAGTGGCCCATCAGTGAGTCAGACAAACAAGGACCCTAATGAGCCTCTATTGTTAGGAGAACGAGAAGAATTTGCAATCAATCACATCTCAGTGTTAAAAGCTCAACTCCACACTCTCTATTTCTGAATTGGGAAAGCTCCTCGGATGAGAAGCAAAATGTCTTCAGCTACAGAATAGAAGTCCAGTTGTTTTTTTAACTTTTTTGCATAAAGAGACACCCTGATGGTTCTGGTGGCAGTCTAAAGTGACCACTCTGACAGATTTCTGCCTCTTTTTTTTTTGTCCCTAAACTAACGTTACCAGTTTCTCTTCCTTTCTGCCTTTCAGGGAAATCGACGCAGGGGCGGTTGTGGCTCAGTTATCACCGAGCATGTCCTTCTGGTGTCTGTGACTCAGACCCGCACTGCTGCCCCCCTCAGCTTCCTCGGCCTCGTGTTTCCCAGTCCACGCCCCGTGAAAGGTGGACGGGCCAACACTGTTCCTCTGCAGGCGCCGTCCGGTACGTGAGGGCGGCGAGGGCTGCGCTGTCATTGGCTGACTGCTGGTGAGAGTGCGATGCGGATTGGAGCATGTCGGGGGACTGGGATGAAGACCTGTGTAAGAAGGCGCTGGCGCTGGTGGAGGAGCTGTGCTTTAACTCCCCGAGAGGTTACAGCCAGAGCGAGAGGTGCCAGGAGTTCAGCTACATGCTGAGGGGCAACAACAGACCGCTGGACCCAGGTAAGCCGTCACAACACACCTGGAGCTTCTGTTTTCAACAACAGAGTCGTGTTTCTGGATGCTTTTTATTCTCTCTCCAAGAAGCAGAGCCAAACTCTGGTTTGTGTTGGTTCTATTTAAACAGAGAGCTGCTGCTTTGGCTTTTTATGACCAAAACCCAAGAGTTACAGTACGTACCTCTACCAAGTACAAGTACATGAACAAGTATAGTACTAAGTTTTAAGTCCTTCCTCATTTTTTAGTATTTTGCTTCCAAACAGCAAGAAATTCTTCTCAACTATATCAACCACCAAGAAAAATGTAATTGCCTTTGTTTGTTTGCTTGTCTGTTAGTAAAATATGAATGAATGACTGCTGAAATTTGTTGAAGCTTAATTGAATTGAAGTTAAAATGAGCAAAACAGTAGCTTAAAGCTAAAATGAACAGAACGGTGGCTGAAAGCAGCAGAAAAGAGCAAATATTCTGAAGCAGATTCCTAAAAGATCAGTGTTTTTAAAAGATTTCACTGTATTTCTATGAGGAAAATATCTGCAATTAAGTATAAATTATTAGTAAAATATAAAAATTACAAAAACAAAAGCCATATCAGCCGTCTCCTGAATGAGCTGAATGTTTTGATACACAGAAGTTATTTGATTGCAAGAAACACAGGAAAATATAAACAGGAAAACAAAAGTGTGAATGCTGACTCAGTGATCACATAATTAGCTTAGATTTCCATTTTAATGTGTTATTTTTACCCAGGAAGGCTAGATAAAGTGATATTAACAGAATCCTTTTTTAGCTGACGGTGAAATTGATAACCCAGTCCAGAAACAGACTGATTTATTCTAACAGTTTTGGTATTTTGTTTAAAAATGCGAGAGAACCAAAAGAATGTTTTCATTATCAACGCGTCAGAACTCGACACGAGCGAGGATATAGATTGTGATAACACTGATGATCACTTGTGTTTAAGGACTGTTAGAAGTATTATGCACTCGGAACAAAACAAACCATGAAATATTCATGTGGCAGATTGAAATGGCGAGTCATTCCAAGATCTCCAAAAGACTCTCAGTAGGATTCTGCAGATTCAGAGCTGAATTTTATAGACGTGAATAAATCTATGTATTACCAATCTGAGTGGAGAGATCCTGTTAAAGCATTGAGTCTGGTTCCCGTGAGACGTTCGGAGGTGCTGCACAGATTAGCGTGGATCTGTGGCTCAGTGTAGATTAGCCTGGATTGGCTTCGTGTTGCCTCCTGAGAAGAAATGTCACGGTTTTTAGGTTTACGAGCTGTGATTTTTTCCCTGTTTGCTGATGGAAGTGTCCGATCCCTCAGAGGGCTGCGATTGCCGAAAGCTGTCAGCGAATGGCTTGTGTAAGCAGCGGAGACGTGTTTGATGTGGAGCGTCGTGCGACTCCCAGCGGGGGTTGCGTCAGCTGCTGATTGACAGGGAGTCTCGGTCGCTTCTCACTTCAGAGGCCACCGCTTCCCACCCACCGACCCACCTGCTGACTTGCTTTTTATGCTTTGTGGATCAGTGACGGCTCTTTGGCAGGATCGGTGCTCGGGAAGGTTCGGCGACTGCCCTAAGGAGAGACAAATGAAGGAGAGCTGTTTTGGGTTTTGATCGCTACAGCTCCTTATCAGCGCACCCTGATCTCCAAACCAGACACAAGCTACTCCTCTGCCTTTGTTTTCCCTCCACAGATCAATGTATTAACCTTTCACATTCAGAAACTCTTCACCTCTTTCAGTGTTTTGCTCTAAATCACTGTCAGCTTCCTCCATCTCTGTGTTTCTCTGCTTTTTCTTCTCTTATCATTGCCTTTTATGGTTCTGCTCTTTCACATGGGGCATGGTGGTTGTATTGACTTTTTGACCTTCTTCCCTCCTCTTCAGCTGCTCCCTTGTCAGCCGGTTTTAACATGTCCACCAATTTTAGTCTTCTGGATCTGTCTGTTCCGTTTGGGTTTTATTTGACCTTTATTAAGCCAGGAAGTCTCTTAAAATTAACATCTCTTTTTCAAGTGAGACCTCGTCAAGATGGCACACGATTATGATCTAAAAAATCCAATAATTATCCAAATACAAAATAAAACAAAATAGATTCAGCATGAACAAGTCCAACTTAAAATAGCAGTTGCAGTTTTCTATTATGCAAGACTTTATGAGAGCTTTGAACTCTCCCAAAGAGACAAAACACTTTAAAAGAAAGACAATCATCCAGCCAAATACTCAAATATTATATATCAGTGTAGAAATGCCATTATTATCTGGGGTCTGGGGGTGACATCTGGGAAACATGGAATCGGTTTTATTTCCACGAAGCACCAAGTTTTATTCAAACAAAGTTACCTGCAGATTAGAGCCAACTGAGTAAAATATGGTGTCATCTGCACAAAAGTGCCCTATAGCTGTAGACTTATTCATCCCAAGGTTAATAATAAAAATGGAGAATAAAACAGGGTCTAAATTTGAGCTATGGGGGACTCACTCCCTTTAAAATCCTTAAAAAACTGGACTTACTGCACGTCTATCTGCACAGAAACGCTGCTTCTTTTCTGAAAAGTAATTTTTTTAAGCCGCCCATCATTCAAACCAAAATCACTGAGTCTGTTGATCTTTCTGGTGTCTTTGACTCCGTTGATCATAAGCTGCTGTTAAACAAACAGGGCAGCAAAAAGTTGCTTCCTGTCCAAGGCTTTAATAACATTGTTTGTTACCAACATGCTGCAGCTGCTGTTACGGTACTATGATCTGACCTAAAGCCAGACTGGGTTCATATTTTTCCTCTCGCCTGTCCATCCTTTCCTTGTTCTCTCCTACGTTGGGTTCTCTTGCCTTTCTCACCCCTCCATCTTGTTCTCCACTGAGACAGATCAGGCCCTTCCCCCACACCTTCACTGCACCCCAATCATATCTTTTGAACAAGTGCTGATTAATGACATACACAGACTGATGAATAATTCACCAACGGGGGAACGAGGAAGCAGAGGCAGAGCGGGTGGAGTGGCTGGGGGGTGATGAACAAAGAGATGGATGCTGAGGAGAGGCAGTGAGCACGGGAGAAGAAATAACAGCGAGGAATCAGAGGAGTTTGAGGGGAAACAGAAGGAAAACTGAATTCTGAGATACGTAACCACCAGCTGGCGGACTGGCTGCTTTCTTGTCAGCTTCTTACAAATAATTTAACACTAAGTTCCTAACAGAGGAATGTATATCACCCACCACCTTTCACACCAGAGATTTTATATGAGATCAACCTGTAGTATGTTGAGAAATAACAGAGTTTTAGCCATTTTGATGCAATATGCAATATTGTGCCATGTCCTGCTCAGAGTATGTGTTAAGGATGACTCTCAGCTACTACTACATCAAAATTAGCTCAATATTTGTAAAATCGGCTGACCTATTTCACTCTTTTTTATTTTCTGTGGCAGCCATCTTCACTGGAATCGACCCTAACAGCTCATCAGTTGTAGATGTGTATCCAATGATTACTTTCTGAGAATTCACTGGTTCATGAAAGATTTTGGTAACACTACAGACAAATTAACACACACACACACACACACACATGTTATGTCTCTCTATCTTTGCAGGGACTTTCCATTGACTTCCATTCATTTCTACACCCTAACTACAGCCTAACCCTGACCCTTACCCTAACCCTAACCATTACCAGTACATAGCTAACCCTAAACCAAACCTAAACTCAATTTACACCTTAGTCCTAAACCTAACCCCTAACCCAAAAACATAATTTCTCCAGGCTTTGGTCCTCACAAGGTAGTATATGTTAGGAAAATTGTCCCCACAATGTATCAAATACATGGCCACACACATGAGGACATCATTTTCCCAACATCTGGTCAACATAAACACTTATTTGTTGGCATGTCGGAAACAAATCTCTTTTCACTTCTGTAGTTGTAGATGCACATCCAATAATTACTTTCTGAAAGTTTCATCAAATTCTGTTCAGTGGTTCATAAGGTATTTTGTGACACACACACACACAGATAAAGGAAGAATACTGAACATAAAACAATTATTTAAATTCAGTTTAAAAGAGGTTCAGAAGGAGAAAGCTCTGACTGGTCTCAGACTGCCAGCAGTCAGGAAGGACTCCAAATCTGTGGCCTTGTGGTCTGGAAGGAGACCAGGGGTGCAAAAATCACATTTTTCACTTAAATCTTCAGTCAGGATGATAGAACCCAGCCTGCGAAACCTGCTCACATTGTAATGAGTCTTCATGGTCTACTTACGAGCCATGAATATTTATGTTGTGGGACTTCATCCATCGTGGGCTCTGATTGGTCCTTTCTGTCAGAGCAGTCATCAAACCAAAAGATGTTATTTAAGAAAACACTTCAAATGCTCCAGGATAATAATAAATATTCATTGTATATTTAGCCTATTTATTTATAAATCTTCCTGCAGTATTTATGTGAGTTTGTGCAGATGTGTGCAGTTCTGAGCGGCACGTTGGCTTTCTGATGGAGGCTGCTGCTGTCCAGCTTTTTATTCTGCACGCCTTTTATTCCAGTGAGTCATTCTCACCCCCACAGACCCACACACCGCTCCCCCTAACGTCTCAGACACAACCCTTAAACTGTCAGAGATTAAAAGGCTCATAACCGCCAGGAAATGTGTGACGACATCACTGTGGGTGTGTTTTTTTTTTTTTATTAATTGCTTGCCTCGTCGCCTCGTCACCTCCTCCCACCTCGTCCTCCTTCCTTCCTCGGGACGACGACGACGTTCGTCCTCATTTTAAGATCAGGATTTAAGCGTTGGATAAAAGCTTCCGAGGATGGCTGCAAATTACAGTTCTTGCAGCAGGTTCCCTCTCCGGCTCCATAATGTGTGATTTGTAGATGTTGATGGCGCATGTGTGGATTGGTGATAGAGCAGTTGTTGATTTGTTTGACATGTGCATAATGTGGCAACACAAGGCATCTTCAAATCAAGTTGTTTTTCTTTTTTAAATTCATGCTGGTGCCAAAAGCAAAAACAACTGTGCTGCTGTCGCTCTACAAGTACCATTTAGATGGCTAAAACCTTCTAGGATTATAGATGATTAATATTGGTTTACAGTTTGCATTTATCAGCGTTAAATACACACATTTAAATGTCTTTTAGGGTGAATAATATATATCTGTTGTGAGCCACAGCTTCTTTAAGTGATGTTAGAGTATTTTTGACAAGCAGACTGCAAAATAAAACTCTGAGTTCAGAATGGCTTTGATTAAATTAGTTGAAGAAGCTGAAACTGAGCTGTTAATGCTTAAAGAAGCATAACACTAGCTAAAAATACTAAAAGTAGCAAAATGCTAGCTAAGAGCTAAAAGTAGCATAAAACAGTAGCACCAGTAGCTGAAGCAGATTTGAAAAAGAACAATAATTTTAAAGGAATTAAACAGATCTTGATGTATTTTCATGGGGAAATATTTGCAAATAAAGTTTAAATATTTTAAAAAGTATAAAAGTTCCAAAACCCCCCCCCAAAAAACAAAAGTCGTAGCACCTATGTCCACCAATGCTGAAGCTTCTTCAAAAAGAGTAATTCAGTTGTTTTTTTAACTGGGGTTGTGTTGTCATATTTATGAATAGTCAGTATCTTACCAGCAGCCAGAGATCTAATTAATACTCATATTAATTCAAGTTTAAATGTCTGCTGTGTGCTGCAGGTAAGACACTGACTGTTGATAACTACTCCACTCTATCAAACTTCAAAGTACTGATCAGCAGGATTTTGTTCTTTACAAGCAAAGGGCTTTTTACCATTTTTGTTTTCTCCTTCTGTTTCTCTGCAGACATCTCCGTCAGTCTGCTGTCGGTCATCGTGACATTCTGCGGCATCGTCCTCCTCTCGGTGTCCCTCTTCGTCTCCTGGAAGCTCTGCTGGCTGCCATGGCGGGACAAGGAGGGCGGAGGGCTGAGCCTGACGTCGGGCTTGCTGCCCGGAACAGCCGGAGTGGGAAGCCTCGGAGGAGCCGGGGGGTCGTCTCTCTTACCCCCGCTGCTGCAGAGGAAGGACGGCCAATCCTCATCCTCGCTCTACCCTTCCCTGGGCCAGCAGGGGCACCCCCATTTCTCTGACCTGGTGGGGCTGGAGAGGGGGGAGGTCGGAGGAGTGGTTGGGGGCCCGCATGAAACCCAGGAGCACTCGTACCTGGACATGGACTCCTACCCCAACAATGCTGGTGAGGAGCAGAAACCAACGTTCTGCACCAACATAACGAACGCCGACCATTATTCTAATCATAAAAACCAGTACTTCAGGTGGTGCAGTCCAAAAAAATATTACTTTTTCATCTCTCCACTCCTGTCTCTTATTACAGATATTAAAAAATACAGATTAAAAAAAAAAAATCTGCTGAATTTAGCTTGCAGATGTTTCCAACCCAAAGAGCAGAAGTCTTTATTATCACGTCAAGTGTTTTTAATACAAAACCTTAAAGTGATGTTCTGATTAATAGTTATCGATAGTTAGTACTTTATCAGTCATAGAGCAGGGGGTGTCAAATGAGGGGTAAACTTATATCTCTCCTTTAAAGGATGGTGTCTGCTAGTTTCCAGCAGACACCATCCTTAGGTTTAATCAAAGCAGTGTTAGCAGTGACAGGTTTTAACTTGTAAGTAAAGTGAAGCCTTTTTAATGACTTTGTCGCTCAGTTTATTTTTTGATTAAAAAAAAAACACCAACTAAATGGTTACTGGCTGCTTTCTATGGCTTTCCAAATAAGGATTTACCGCTTTTATTTGCATTTTTATGGAATAAATCATAAAAAATCTTGAATAATATCCCTTTAAAGTTCAAAGAAAAGGAAAAAACAGCCATTTTTACTGTGTTATGGTTTATTACACAATTTATCAGCAAGAAAAACATAACAGGAGGATAAAATAATCATCAGCTGGAACGCGAACATAAAAAAATATTTATTAACGTGTCTTCCGGCCGGCGTGTGAGGAGCTTGTCAGTCAACAAAAGTGGGCATGAATGTCGATTTTTCATCAGTTAAAACAGAAAACTTAGTCTGAAACTGGAGCTGGTGTCAGGGAGATGTTTTTATTCTGGTGTCGTGCTTCTGCTGGATGCCTGCAGAATGTTTTTCATTATTTACACTGAGTTGGATGCTGGCTGTCTTTACTGCAGCTATATGGGCCTTGATTTTGTGTCGTATTTATTTATTTATTTCCACTAATTCCTCTCCTCTGCCTGTTAAATGAAAACAGTAAAATTAGTTTAACTGAAGCATTAATAACTAAAAGAAGTGGGATTGTTTTTGCTTTCATAGGAACTCTGAAGTTGAGTCAGACGTCTCCAGATGTCCCGAACTCAGAGGGGGGAGCCCAGAAAGACCTGCCCAACGCTCATTCCCAGCAGCAGGTCACCCCACGGTCAGTGCAGAGTCTCTCTGCAAGCTCTGTTAATAAATCCAGAAAAGTTGGTCTGACAGGAAGAAAAGTTACTATCTTTGTTTCAAAATCAAATCAGTTACCATGCAACACTGGGTGTATTTATTAATTAGTTAATTTAAGGTTAAAGAAGCAGCACAGAGATTAAACGTGCCTCAATGTAATTTTTTTCTTCTCACAGTTTTCAAAGTTTAAAAAAAAAACAAGCCGAATGTCCTTCCCCTAAAGGACATCTGAAGGAACTTCCACAGATCCTTCAGATGTGCAGCCTGTCAGTCTGAGCCTCTGCAGACGATTCACAGACTGAACACTTCCTGAATAAATCTCATCTTACACAAGACGCTTCTTTAAAATACAAGTGCTCCTTCTTTCAGTAGTTCCGTAAAAGTGATGCAACTAAAATAAAAACGTATGTATAACTGGTCCGGATCAGGTTTTTAAAGGAGGTAAACCTAAAATTAAAGGTCCAGCATTCCTGGAAGAAATGCATATTGCCCGTCGCCTTATGTTGTTATAAACTGACCAATTTATAACATATTTTTGTGATTTCCAAGAATGCTAAACTGTGGTGGTCAACCTGAATGGGGTCGCCTCCAAATGTTAAACAGCTGTACATCCACTGATTACTCTCTGAGAGTTTCATTAAAATCCATCCAGTGGTTTATGACATATTTTGCTAACAAACTGATAAAGTGAAAAACATATAAACGGTAATAATTAACCACATTTACCTAAATTGACCTTGTGAAAATCAGACTACATTATTTTTGTTTTGTTCTGAGGAGTAAAACTTTGGAAGTTCTACTTTTTTATATGTATTTTAATATTTTCTTTAGGTTTGCTCTCAACAAACCTCAGATTCTGAATAATAAAGCATCAAATATCAGTTTTTAATCAGATTTTGTCTGAAAAAAAAAACGTCCTTTAGAGCAATGATTCCCAAAGTTGGGGTCGGGACCCTGATGTGGGTCACCCAACACCAAGTAGGGGTCCTTAGATAATCTGCAAATATCAAGTTACAATTAAAAACCCAGTTTTTATGATGCATTTACACCATAATTGTTACAGAAAATTGAAATACAAATCATTTAATGACTTAAAAAATACCTAAATGAATGCTAAGCCTGTTTGTGTTGTCATTATGTCCTTATTTATCAGGATTATTAACACTTTTGGATATTTAAACAGCCAACAGATGGGGTCACACACCTTTTTCAGTGTTATTTTATGGGTCTGAGGCTGGAAAGTTTGGGAACCGCTGCTTTAAAGAACTGTTGCACTGAATACAAAAGAAATCTTAATTTGGTAACTAATAATGACACTTGCACATATTAAAAATGCCAAAAACGAGGCAAATATCATCTAAATCTGAAGGGATTTATCTGCCAAAGCGTCTCTTCAGCTGCTGAGTCATACTGTTGTGTTGTGGTGTGTGTGTGTGTGTGTGTGTGTGTTGGGTGTGATACTCACCCTCTGTGCTGTTTTGTGCATGCTCAGGCCCAAACCCATGACTCACCAGCTCTCCAGCCCCGATTTCCACGGAGAGGAGAAGGAGCAGGTCACCTGCATCGGGCAGATCAAGCCGGAGCTTTACAGACCCAAAGGCGATCAGGGCGAAGGCAAACAGGGCGACACCTGCGGCAAGATCTGCTTCCTGCTGCGATACGCCTTCAAGTAAGTCCAGGACAGCCCGGCGGTGTGCTCAAGATTTTATCAGGATAAATAATTTAAGGTGCAAAGTCTAACTGTAAACAACGGGGCTGTTTTCTCACCAGGTTAGCCTAAACTCCTTATCAACAGTGTTTGCTCTGATCACATTAATAAAAATATATTAGATTAGATCATCATTAGGTTAGTGCTTCTTTGTAGCTGAATCAAATCTTTACAAAACCTAAATTTCTTAAATTTCAGACCTCACAAACCAATAATCCATCAAAAAGTCTGCAGGATTAAATTTCATCATTTCAACAATAAAACATCAGAAAAACAACTTGGTTTACAGTGAAACTCGATGTGTCTGCACTGAGAAATAAAGTGAACAGGCTCTGATTTTTGGAGGCAACGAGAACTGAGATGATGATTTATTTTAATGTAAAGTTTCTGCTACTGTGGTTTTCCTTTCTCAAAAAACTCAAACCTCCAAGTGAAGCAGACATGTTTATGACAAATATTAAGTTCTTTCTCTTAAAAACACAATCTAGCTCCTGTGATCATGAGATCTAAGAGTTGTGGTCGTATTTGATTAGAATTCTGCCACCTTTAATGTCCAGAAGATCGCCTTAAGATGAGAAACGACTCAGTTGTAGCCATTTTGGTCAATTCTTGAAATTAATGTCATGCATGTTAGCTGTGGCGGCCATTTTGCATGGGTTTGAGTCCAAAGGCTAATAAGATGTAGGTGTTCATCCAAAGATTACTTTCATTAAAGTCTGTCCAATAGTTCATGTGATGTTTTGCTAACAAATACGTTTGACTTCAATAGGTAATAGCAAAGTTTAAAAAGAAAAGATCTCATGTAAACTCACTTAGCAGTGGTGGCCATCTTGAATTGGGTTGACTCCAAAAGTTTATAGATGTTTATCAATTGATTTCTTTCAGAGTTTCATTAAAATCCATCCAGTTGTTCATGAGATATTTTGCTAACCCTACAGACAATTGAGGACACAGACAAAAACATCTTTTTCCGCTTTGAGTTTAAATGTGATAAATATTTCTGAAATGCTGAGTTCCCTGATGGAGAATAGGGGTTTCAGAACGTATCTGAGGAAGCGTTGATGGTACGCATCGAGCACTGAGGTGCTGATGGGAAACTATGAGGTCTCTCTGCAGCTTGTTGTGTCTCAGCAGGCAGTTCTTTATTCCCGCCTGCGCCGACATGAAGAAACATTGCAAACGGGTGAAAGTGCTGATGGTCAGAAAATAAAGGGAGCGACCGCTCCGGTCGTGAATTATATATGATGAGCCACTTTTAACAGCAACCCCGTCAACGCGTAATAACACCAGACGGCGTTCGAGTCAAATTACAGCTTCAGAGAATTAACTGGGGAGCGTGACACGAAAGCTATTCATGTGTCCCATTTTCTCATTTAAAAAGTCGCCAGATAATTCACCATTAGTTACACGTAAGTAAAGAGTAGGAAACAGAAACATGTAGGAGAACCAGTGTGGGCATTTGTGTAAAAACACTTGTGTTGAGGTGTGTTAGCGCTGGAGCTATAATGAGATCGGGATGTTAATACCTGACACCCCACTGTTTGGAGTGTTAACAGTCAGACCAACAATGTCAATCTCGCTAAAGTCTTCTGGGGAAAGGCATTTCTATTGACAATCCCATTAAAAGCTGACACATTTCCACCGCGGGAATAACTGCTACCTTTCAACGTTGTCTGCCAGGAATAAGGTTGTGAGATTTGTTTGAGCTGTGTTCGAGGTATTCTCTGCAGCCCGCCTCTGGGATCGAGTAAAAACCCCGGGTTTGGCTCAGACTCATGCATTCTTCTGTAATAAGACACAGGAGAGAAGCAAACTATGCAACTGTTTTGTTAAATCAAACATTCAGCACAGGAAAGTTCACACTAATCAAAAAGAAAATGTGTTTTTGAGCACGAGATTCTGAACTGAAGTGATTAACTTTCTGGGAAAATGCGTTGAGAACGTTGGACGGCTTTGTGAAAGATTGCTGAAGAAACTAAAGCTGAGTTGTTTGAGCTAAAAGCTGAAAGGATTAAAATGCTAACTAAAAGCCAAAAGCAGCAAAATGCTAGCTAAAAGATAAAAAATAAAACAACAGCTAAAAGTACCATTAAAGCAGATTTCAAGGAGTTTTTGAAGGAATTGCATAAAAAGCATAAAAGTTAAAAAAGACAAAAGTCATAGCACTCATCTCCTGAATGAGTTGAAGGATTTGATATATAAATGGCTAAAACAGCACACAGTATGCAGAAGTAAAACAGGCAGAAAATAAAATCAGGAAAACAATCATGTGAATAATATGGACAATTTTTAGTTAATTTATTATCTCTTCTGAAGTAAAACAGGCTCGGTCGTTTTCTTGATGTGATGTGTTTGCAGACTCTGCATGTTTGTCTGATTGTATTTATTCGATGTGAGTCAGAGGCAAACACATGTCCAAATTCACCACTCCACATGCACGTCCTGTTTGTGAGCGCCGCTCAGCTCGCACGGCGAGTAGACTGCTGGGGTCACTGCTGGTATTTGCCCCGCCGCTCTGCCCTCAGCCACGTGGCTCACGTTGTCGTCCTGAAGCAGCAAATGAAGTGCTGACAGACTCGTTAACACACGGAGACACAGTCTAACGAGGTCTGATTAAAGGCCTCCGAGCTGTCTCCATCCTCATCTGCTAATTAAATACATAATAAACGGCATGAGAGATGCAGTCATGGCAGTGTATGGCGGAGCGTGTGTATGTAAAAAAAACAAAACCAAAAAAAAAAGACCAGACTGCTCGTGTGTGTGTTGTAAGATTGCGTGTTTGTTTGCATGACACAGAAATACTTACAGTTCTGCTGCTTAAATGTGCAAATCACTTGGATTGTTATTTAAACGTTAAATAACAAATGTGCGTTTGGAATGATTCTCAGTTAATACCACACCAAATGTTAGCTGAATAATTATAAAACTGGCAGAGTTATAGTCCTTTTTGTGTTTCTTATGGCCAGTTGGTTGTGATGGCTGTTTTAAATTGTGTTGACTTCAAAAACTAATCAGCTGGCGATGTGGAGCCAGTAATTAGTTTCTGAGAGTTGCATTAAAATCTGTCATGTTTTTTTTTTGGTATATTTAGCAAACAGAAACAGTTGATTTCCATGCTTAATGGTTCAGGGTATATGTTGGTATTGACTCTCAGCTACTGCCACACCAAGTTCTAGCTGTGGCAGCCATCTTGAATAGAGCTGACCCCAGAAGAAATATCTAATAAATAAGTCTGATATATTGTTGAAAAGTTAGATTAATTGATAAAGTCAGGGGGCTCCAACCCTGGTCCTCGAGGGCCACCATCCTGCATGTTTTCTTTGTTTCTCTGCTCCAACACCTGATTCAGAGGTTAAATCACCTCTTCATGTTCTGCAGAAGCCTGCAGCCGGTGATTAACCCACTGATTCAAATCAGGTGTGATGGAGCAGAGAAACAAGTAAAACCTGCAGGATGGAGGCCCTGAGGACCAGGATTGGACACCCCTGGAACCTAAACATCCACTGATGCAGAAGTGTTTCTATGCTATATAATTTAACTGGTTGCCCACCATTGCCTGGAAAATGTGCATTCTTTTTTAAAATAAGTGACACATGCTCTAAATATAAAGGCAGCTACTAAATACATCCAGTGGAGAAAATACAAAGAAATACAGAAAAACAGTTTTCAATAAAACTTGCAGCTTATTTTTCGTCCTTTGTGGTGCAAGTGTGTCACTAGTAGCTGAGGGCTGCTAGAGAAGAGCAAATGAACGAAAACATCAAACATCCTCCATAAAACATTGAACAAAGCACACAAAATGCTCCTGAAACCCCCATGAACTGGCAGTTCAAGTCCCTCCTTTGTAAAGGTACACAGCCGATGGTGCAGCATCCTAATTACCACTGGCACAATGAGCACAACGTCCGTGACGCTTTGAATGCCTCACGGATGACCTTTTGTCATCAAGTGACATGAACTCATGAATGACAGCCAGGTCAGTTTCTGTATATACATGTTTTCTGAAATAATAATACCCAAATATTACATATTTGCCAAAAAGGAAAGGAAAGGCACAAATGCCTTTACAATGAGGTATTTTGGACCCTAAGGGCCAAAGAGAGCAGTGATCCCGGACTTCTAGCACCCCCTCTTCTTCATGTACCTATACCACCTATGTGACTACAACCCAAAGGGAAATAAGTTACAGATAATAAATGAGCCCAACTTTAGATGGACTACATTTCACTGGCAGTACATCTGTGCTCACTGAGCTTACATTTAGCCTTGCTGACAGTGCAACCATGATACAGCTCAAGAGACAAAAACACACACATACACACACACACACACATACTATTCTTGCTACTCTCTGGTCCTGAGACACTGAACTTCCCACGCACATTTGTGTGCACAAGTTCTGCACAGGTGTTTGTGTGTTTTGTGTGGGTTAATCCTGTCTGAGTCTCATGGAGTGTTGGTGTAAACTTGTGCAAGCCCTGACTTTTATGTTTGCTTTTTGTGTGCATAACCCCGCGGATCTCTAATGCAGTTGCTTTTGCCTGTTTCAGTACAGAGCAGTTGGTGGTGAAGATACTGAAAGCTTTGGACCTGCCAGCAAAGGATGCCAACGGCTTCTCTGACCCTTATGTGAAGATTTACCTACTGCCAGACAGGAAGAAGAAATTCCAGACAAAGGTGCCTCCTAGTTGCTTCGTACTCACCTTTACACTAAAGTCTGCTGTCTTTTTACATGCTGGGCTGGATGGACTACTTATAAATAGTGTTTTGCTTACAGTAGACAGCAGTCAGAGCGATCTCAGTTTGGAGAATCAGAGAGAAACTCTCATGGAGGAGACAAGCTAACAGTTAGCCATCAGAATAGGGGAATTTAAGTGGAAATTTTTACTATCTAAAGCAACTCAAACTCCAAACTTTCTCAGCAGTTTGGGCAAACAGGATATCATTCTTTATGTTGACACTGTCTATTTAAACTAAACAAAATATCTATTGCTTCGCCAATTACATGCACTGTGGCGACTAAAATCTCCTACTACTGAGTTCTTCTGTTTCTGTAATCTGTCTCATGCACAAATCTACTTATCTTTCCAGAAAAAGGCACGTTTTTTGCTTTTGTAATAACTGTATATTACTTAGGATGTGTTGCTTTAGGATTAGACCTGCAGAACTACAGCTTGCAACTGATTTGCAGCAAGATGCAATTAGCAGCTTCTGTACTTTTAATTGGCTTAACAATTGCTTCATAAAAATGTGATGAGGTATTAAAATATGATCACGGGTAATTTATTCAGGATCTTGTACTTTAGACTAGATCATCAAACTCCTGGTGTGTGTTATTCTGAAGTTTGAAGACAGGTGAGTCAATATCTGAGAACATTTTAGGACACTCTGTACCACGAAATGGACTCTTAGCTCTCAAAAACCTCCTCCTTGTGTCTAATTTATCCTCCGTGGAGAGATTTGACACTTGTGCTGAGCAGCTTCACAAATCTGACTTATATTTCTGATCCATAAATATCACCAGTGATTTTGACCAGTGCTTGGATAAATCTGAGGAAAAAGAAGTGAAACAGGGTGAGATTTAGACAGTGTGACGCTTCCAGTGAAAATGAAGCTGTACCAGTTAGAAAATGTTTCCCTTCTGGTTTCTTCCTTTGTGTGACGGTTTCCTGCACATAACAAAAGCCCCTTTCAAGCCTCTGAAAAGCATGAATGCTTCAGTCAATTTGCATAATGCGGCTTCCCCTCTGTTTGGAGTGTATCTGATTGTTTAATTTCAATCACATCCTCATTAACACTGAAATTTTACACCTTTTATATTTTGGGCCGCTTTTATCCCACCAACTAATCGTCAAATAGAAACAGACAGTGACTCACAATTAGATTTTTGGAGCTTGTGTTCTGGTTTCTAAACTCACAGCTTCTCCGTCACACACATGTTTAATTCAGAGTTAACAAGTAATTATCAAGTGCTAATAAACAGGATTGACAGAGCCACTCGTGCAGGGACAAAAAGTTGCTGCTAAAGCTGGTGAGTGTGTCACGTTTTAATTATTGCACAAGTTTGTTGCTCGACAGCATTTATATCAAACGCTTTCATGGCAAATTAATCCCAGCAGAAGATTAGGAGAGAGTAAAATGTTGAGTTTTAGACTGAAGACAAATTTACAACGGAAATCCTCAACGTGCTTTGAAGTTACACCAGGATGTAATAGCTGTCGTCTTTCTGTCACAGTTAAGTCCCCAGTTGAGAAATTATGTTTGACCTTAAAAAAAATGAGCTAGCTGGGGATTAAAACCATTTAAACAAATTAAAGGCCTGGCTTCCCTCGAAGGAATGTATATCGCTCGCTGCCTGTCATGCCAGAGAGTTAGAACTAAGGCCCGGTCCCAATCCTCACACTTCCACCCTCGTGTCCTTCAAATGTGCATTCATGCTGAAGGGTTCGAGTGCGCAGTGTGTCCCAATTCTCCGGAGTGCTCTTTAGCCCCGCCCCCTTTGTGTACTACATCCGCCCTTCGGCTGAGCCAGCATCCAGGTGGACTTCGGCGAAGTATTTACCCACAATTCATTCTGCATGTGACGTTTAAAATTTTTAAAAAATTATCTTTATTAACAAGGAAAGGGTTTTGAATTAAACGGCAGAAATATGGCACGAAAAAAGCAGTTTTTAAATGTAAAGTATTGAAATAATTCTTGTTTCTCTCTGCTGTACAGGTGTGAATACTATCAACAAGTCAGAACAAAACACATCTGAACAGCCAAATATCTCCTGCAGTGACTTTGGAAATTAAAAATACCTAAACTGTACTTTTAAAATCCTACTGGCACCTTCTTAAAATACCAAAACATCGACCGGTCGGCCATGTTGGATGTCACAGTTACCACGCAGAGGTGCAAGTCGATGATGTAACCTGTACTGTCCCAATTCTCCAATGTCTGCATGCTTGTAACCTGCACACGAACCCTTCTGTGCACTTCGACTGAGTACACGCTTCACAGAGGGGCGTAGGGTGGAGGGCGAGGATTGGGAACCGGCCTAAGAGTCCCATTTCATTTCATTTCATTTCTCTTGTGAAGAGAAATGACGAAGCTGCAGCTGTTCGGGTCAAATCTTGGAAATAATCAGAGTGTGTGATCTGAATGACTCTCAGTTGCTACCACATTCAATTTTAGCCCAGTGTCTGTAAAATCCATTCATTCATTCATTTAAAAGCCATTTTTGTTGTGGCTAATGTTGATTGACTCCGAATGGTAATCAGTGGCAGATTCAGTAATTATTTCATTAAAATCTGACCACTGGTTCATGAGATATTGTGCTAACAGACAAACAGGGTGCAGGTGAAACAGTTAGTGCAAGGAATATGAGTTGTAATACCACGCTAAGTTTTAGCTCAGTATTAATAAAATTAACCAGAATTATAGAAATTTTTGAATTTTTTAATGTTAGTTGGCTGTGTCAGCCATCTTAAATTGAGCTGGCTCCAAAATTTAATCAGATGTAGAGGTACATTTAATGATTATTTCCTGGAAGTTTCATTCAAATCTGTGCAGTGGCTCATGGGATATTTTGCTAACAAAGTCTGTCAGTGGCTGACAAAAATATGAGATGTAAACCTTAAAAAATAAAACTCCTGCTCCCCGTGGGTCACAAGGGCGCAAGATTTTTAACTCAGTTTTAGGTTTTTTTAATTCCAGCAGGCTTGATTTAATTTTCTTCCCAAAAGGAAACGTGAAAATAGTTTTTCACGTTCTGGCAGAGGAACAAGGTCAGCCCTTGTGCTGAAGGTTAATTACATCTCTGAAAGACAATTTAACACGTCTGTCACACTGTTAATGAAAATCCCCTCATTCTGGGTTCCTTCCTTTTTGTTTTTAGAAACACTGAAGTGTTTGAAGATTTCGTGTTTTTGTACCGTTTCCAGCTCGGCCTGTGTCGCTCTGCGACTTGTTCAAAGCTTTTCCTTTTCTCAAAAACAGACTCGTAGCTCTTTGGTTTAAAGGAAATGATACCTTTTATGTTTTTTAAGGTATTTTTGGACAAAACGGGAGGAGAGTTTTTTTTGTTTGCCACAAGCAAAAATGAAACAAACTGGTTGAATATGAAAACAAACAAAGATTCGGTATAAAGAAAGGAAAAGGGAACAAATATTTTGACCAATTATAAGAAAAAATTGTGCCCTAGAATTATACATGTATGTTTTGTTTAAATCATATCACAGATAAAAGCAGCAAGAAGTCCAGCAGGTCTTTTTCCAGCCCTTGCTGTTTTTAAAAACATAAATCCAGAGGGAGTCTTCTGTTCTGCTTGTGTGAAGAACACAGAGAACAGATGTCCTGTTTTATTTATTTCTCACTTGAAGAAGTAGAGTTACAGTTTGTGAAACCGGCTCAGACTGAACCGTGGGGCAGATTATTTTCCTCAAGGACTCCAGATGCAGCTTCACATTGTTGAGTTCAACTTTTAAAAACCTTGGATCGAGATTCTGACTCAAATATAACGTTTAAACATCACAAACAATCAAGGCTTAGCATCTGTTTTTATTAAACCTTGTAAATTACCTTGTGTGTGATCTCATGGAGTAATGTGAGATCTTTTCGCAGCTCAGTATTTGTGATACTGTCTGTTATCAGTTGTAGATTTAGATCCACTAATTACTTTCTGAGCTGAATTCAAACCTGTCCACCTGCAGAAACTGTTAGCTCATGCAGTGTGTAGCACTTTAAGTATGTTGGGGATGACTCTCAGCTCGCGTTAAGACAGATCTGTGTTTGTCTCAGGTCCACAGAAAGACCTTAAACCCAGTGTTCAACGAGACGTTCCAGTTTGGCGTGCCGCTGAACGAGCTACATTCCAGGAAGCTGCATTTCTCCGTGTACGACTTCGACCGTTTCTCCAGACACGACCTGATTGGACAGGTGGTGGTGGACAACCTGCTGGACTTCAG
The DNA here is from genome assembly GCF_001649575.2 of Kryptolebias marmoratus. Taxonomy (NCBI): domain Eukaryota; kingdom Metazoa; phylum Chordata; class Actinopteri; order Cyprinodontiformes; family Rivulidae; genus Kryptolebias; species Kryptolebias marmoratus. The sequence continues at coordinate 2,823,538 of NC_051441.1, read as the reverse complement.
CGAGGACAGCGGGGACAAACCCGTCTGGAGGGACATCGTGGAGGGCCACGCGGTAAGATTAGATGTATTTGGGACTAATGACACTAGTTTAAATTTAGATTTTCTTTTAAATTAGGATCCGTCAGCTTTCAGCCATTAACATGTTGTATACCCATATATATATCTGCACCACTTCTGCGTATTCTTGCAAATATAATTTATAAAATGCTGTTTCAAGCAGCTTGAAGAGCTTGCCTCAGGAAGTTTTGCACCGTTGTTGTTTTGGATGTTTGTGTCTGTTATTGAATCTGTAATTCTGACGTCAGGGCTCTGCAGGAGTCAGACTTCCTGTTCTTCATGACGCAGGTTGTTGGATAAGATTTTACTCAAAAAGCCAAATGTGTTAAATGTATGTTTAATTCTTCATTTAATGTATTTTTTAAACTTTGGATCTACGTGCAACCAATAAAAACAAATAATTTGTTAAATTTAAACTCATAACATTGAAGCATTTTTTCCATTTAAATGTGCAATAGTTGTTTTTTTGAGTTTATTATGGGAATTTTGAGTGCTGGCACATGAAGAAGTCTAAATATTTCAACTTTACAAGCAACGACTTTCAAATAATTTGAAATTTAACTCACAGCATTGTGAGGTTTTTACTTTGCTGCTTGACTCCTGCATGTTTAATCTTCCCGAAGATGCGTTTATGCTTCTATGATGCAGCTGAATGGTTTGGATCAAGAAAGTCAGGTTGAGTCAAAAACATTTTGGTGCTCAGTTTGTTCTGGTGAATTCAGCCGTATGAAACCTTTGGATCCCTGACGTATCACAATCATTCAGACTGCACAGTGTAACCAGCCAAGATCCTTTCAAACCTGTCAGACTTTTTTTCTTCTTGAGATTCAAATGAAATAAATTCTGTCTGTTATCCAAAAAAACTGTCTGCAGTAATTCAAAGTCTGCTCATGTGAAAAATTATCTCCAGGGAGTCCAGATAGATTACTGGAAAGGCTTTGCTGGCCACATCCAACCTTTATATTGGTTTGTGTCCAAGGAGATTTATATGAAATATTCATGGAAGGCTATTAGCAAATTAGATATAGCAAGGCTTTAAAATTGTTTTGGCACAGGGGTTTAATTTCTTAAATAAGTTTAAAGCATCAGCATCTCGATGTATCTCAGTGTTTCATTTTGGGAAGCATTGATTAGTGAGGCTCAAAGGAGGAGGGGGAGTCGTCACGCCACAGAACGTTCACTGGAGCCACTGTGGCAAAAAGTTGTTTTATCATTTCAGCCTTTCGTTTCTGCTACACAGAAACAATGTTTCAGGAGCCCCTTTATGGGAGTTTTAGAAAATGGGTTCCAGAGTGAGAAATTCTTCCTTGTGTTTTTGTCCAGACAGCCCAAACCCTGACCTCTGACCTAACCTACGTCCCTAAACATGACAGAAGCTTCGACAGTAACAACAAAAATGGCAGATTACGTGCTGGTGTTTGTGCTGCAGATGCTAGTTTCTCAACTACAACAAAACCTTTGTGTCCTGTGTTACTTCAGTGAGCAGACAAGTCTGATGAATAAAAACAGCCTTAAACAAAGCAGAGCAAAACCCCTTTATTATTGGACCAAATAATGTTCACTTTATTAAACTGTAAACAAAATGAAGCAAATGATGACACATTATATACATTAAAAATGGGAAATGGGAAGAGTTTAAAAGACCAACAATTGTGTGTAAAGAATTTTATTTGATGATTTAAACATTGTGGGAATCTCCTTCCCTTCAGCTGTCCCTTGCTGGATACTGGACCTGAAAAGTGCCCATTATGTCTATAGACTATAGACTATAACTATAGATAAATAATATATACTCTATATCTACAGCCTGCCTGATGTGTAAGCTTTATGCACAACTTGCTTCCTGCTTTTGGTGTATTTTCGTAGCAGCGCTACAACACCACATACAGGCCTGGCATGGTTACTGCAGCATTTTGAGTCATTTTCTGTTTCTGTTAGGAGGAAAACATTTCCAGAAATGGTGCCGTGTTTGCAATGATATTTTTAGAAACAAGGCCTGAGACCAAAGACAGAAAGAAGGTCACAGGATGGGAGAAGAGATAAGAGATAAAAAAAAAATAAAAAAATAAATCTGTGGGGTTGTTAACACTTTCCTCCGCTCGGCGACTTTGACAGATTAGCATATGATTCATTTACAGCCCGTTCATATTCAGACCCCTGCTGTCACCCCCTATCAGTCAAAGACGTTGCTCTTTTCAGGCCACAGATAATCATCAGTGTTTCTGAATCAGTTTCTGTTGCCATGTTTGAGTGATCACAGCACCCCCTACTCAGTTTCTGATCCCTGTCTGTGTGTAACGATCCGCAGGAGAAGGCTGATCTCGGGGAGCTTAATTTCTCGCTGTGTTACCTGCCAACTGCAGGCAGGCTCACCGCTACAATCATCAAGGCCACCAACCTCAAAGCCATGGACCTGACTGGTTTCTCAGGTAAACAAATCACACACATCACCCTGCAACAGCCTGATAGGACATCATTTTCATGAAAAAAAAAACAAAAGCAAACAAACAGGAAGTAGCTTCATTTCTGTCTAAAAACAACTGTTAGTGATGCAGCATTTTTGTTTTCCTTTGATTGGTAATTGGCCAGACGCACAGAGACATAAAGAGATGAAGCAACAGTTTTATTATTCATAACAAGATGCCATAAATATGGTGCCAGAACAATCTGAATAAAAGATTAGCTTTATTGCAATTTGGCAACAAACAAAGAAGCGTCGCTGGACCGGAACAACGTGCAGAGATGTGATACAGTTTGTTCAAACTTGTGGTGGGGTCAGAGGGCCTCTGGCCTCTTCTGAAATCTCATTAAGAAGCATTTATACAAGAGTTATAAGACAGTTTACACACATTAATTCAAGCTTATTATTTAGCAGTATCAAATGTTACACTGGTTGTTAATTTGATTTTTTGCTTCTTGTTCAGTTTTCTTCATTTCTCCTGTCTTTTGTTTTTATTTGATAAGTGTTTGGTGCTGAAAATCTAATTCATGAAGGGCAACTTGGGAGAGTTGAGTCCTAGATCTTAGTGCTCAGAGTATGTGTTGGAAATCACTCTCAAGTACTACCACACCAAATGTTAGGTCAGTATCTGTAAAATTAACGGAGTTATAGTCATCTTAGTGTTTTTAAAGTCAGTTAAGATGTGCATTTAACAATTTCTTTCTGAGAGTTTCATTAATATTTGTCCTCTGGTTCATAAGATATTTTGCTAACATTATGATCCTCCTTCACCTTTCAGAAGCGGGGAATAACTTTTTATTAATCCTTCATAAGAGTAGTCTTACCCAAAAATCTAAAACAATATTTATGCATGAGATACTATACTTTGGGAACATAAATTAACTGGTCATGTGCCCATCATTCGGCAGTCCACTGAATGTTTAAGTTTGGAATATTGAATGTAAAATGGCCCCTTTTTTGTTAAATCTAGCCCTTAATTTAGAAAGACTGAATCCCGCTACTGGCTGCATCACACCAGCAACAAAAAACAACAGGTTCATGTGTTAAATATAATCAGAAATGAATTTCTCAGCACTTAATAAATCAATAACAACAGCTGTAGCTTTGCAGGCAGAAAGACTTGTCCACTCAAGGTCCTTATGTTGAAGCATCCATGAGCTCAATAAATGTGTTTATCAAGATGTGACAGAAAACAAATCGCTGTATGAGTGGATGAATGCAGCTCGTACCATCAAGTGGTTTATGCTGTCAGGAAGAAAAGACGAGTGCAATATAAATATAAATGTAGTCCATTTAGAAGCAGGGAAGCATGTTAAAGGAAATTACCAAAGATATTTGCTTTATAACTCTTCAGATCGATCAAGCATTATTACATTGACTGTTTCTAAGTGTGAAAAAGTGTTCAAGAAGTAGAAGTATACATTATAAATATAACACCTAACTGTGTAGTCTGTTTGTTTTAAACAAAACAACGAGAAAATATTGTTTTATCTGAAGCTAAATCAGCCACTGTTGTAATTTAAATCATGTTTAGAGACAAGTAAAAGCAGCAGGGGGTTAGAATTTGTGTAAAAATGTCCAAAAATTCAGTGTTATCCTCTACTTTGTTTATTTATTTTTATTATTTTTTTGTTTTTCTCCCAGATTTTGTAATAAATCAGATGCACACAGCTGTAGATGCAGATAAATTTGTTGGTTCTTCTCCACAATAATCAAAAACCACAACTGATGTGACAGAAGCCAAAAAGCCCACATTTTGTTCAGAAACCTCTACGGAAACTTTGGGGGTTGTCAGTGTCCATTTTAGCGCATTCCAGTCTGGATGTTTTGTTTTTTGTGCCATTGGTGGAGCCTACAAGTCTTCCTCCATGGATCCCATTATGGTTCAAAATGATGGTGTGATCTGAAATCTGGATCTTGGAGTTCAGCTTTGATGGTTGTGGATGTTTTCTTGTCCCTTTTTCTACCATCCACAATCCACAATATCCATTTGATCAACATGGGGTTGCATTTCGTCTTGCGTCCACATCCTTGGAGGTGACCTACGGTTCCATCAACCTTCTACTACTTATTCTTATTATCAGTTCTGGTCAGAGGAACATGAAGCTGCTTGAAGATGGTCTTGGAGCCTTTAGCTTCAACATGGAGATCTATAATCTTCTGTCTGAGCTCCTCAGCAGCTCTCACCTTTACTCTCTCTGCTCCATGTTCAGAGGGGTAAAAACAACCAACCTAAACCACCCGGAGGCTGTTTGTTCCCTTTAAACAGGCTGAATGTCTGATGAGAAGCTTGAAGGCTCCTGTGATGCTAATTAAGGTCAAACATGACTATAATGCTAAGATTATTTGTCTCTTTAATGTTTGCAACAAATCTGTCCAGGCTATTTTAACACATCTTTGTAAAATACACATTAAATCATTTCTTGTTTGCTCTCACATACCTATGGCATGCAAATATATAGTAGACAGCTGCTTTTAAGTGAATCGTTTCTCACAAGAAATGAAGCATTGTTTGAATGAGCCGTAAGGGGACCAACAGATTTATCTGGTATTGTTGCTACATTGATCCCAACGTGATTGAAGAGTGCTGTAAGACGCTGAAGTAGAATATAAAAGCTTGTGATTTCTCCTGGCTGCTGTCACTGAGCTGCACATGTTGCATACATAACTAAAGTGAATCAGCCCTTGCTGCTTTGCTCTCCTCATGCTCCTTATCCTTCTTTACCAGGATGACTCAGTTCTTACGGATTTTAGGCGTTACAGATGCAGATACCTGTGAGCTCTTATCTTACGCTCTCTGTCTCCATCTCATTTCCTTTTAAATTCTCTACTCCACGTCTTTCTTTTTTATTTTCGTTAACCTCCTTCCTTCTCTTTCTCTTCCTATTTTATTGAATCGACTTCAGACCCGTATGTGAAGGCCTCTCTGATATGTGACGGGCGAAGGCTAAAAAAGAGGAAGACCTCCATTAAGAAGAACACGCTGAACCCCACGTACAACGAGGCGCTGGTGTTTGACATTCCCAATGAAAACATAGAAAGTGTATCCATCATCATCGCAGTGATGGATTATGATTGGTGAGCGAGCTGAGGTGTTTTTATATCTTTGCATGCTTTGAGCGCTTTAAGAACAAACCCATCATTACTGCGAGGTGGCTGTTTATCAAACAGTGTGGATTTTTTTTTGGGGGGAGGGCACATTTTGATGGCGTTGCTGCTGTGTTGAACATGATGATGGTCCCCTCAAGAGTCAGCCTCCTGGTGAATGATCCCTGTTTTCCATAGATGGCACCTCATGAATAAGCATGATTTATGCTAATGGGGAGGGAAGACGTGCAGCCCTGCCAATATTTATCTCACTGCCGCTTGCAGCATCACTTGGCTGGTTTATGTGTTTGTGTATAAATGTGCCGCCTCCCTATTATGCTGTGTAGACACACCATTTGGCATCTCTATAGGTGTGTGTTTCTGTATGTTTGTCTGTTTCCTTATTGATATCAAGCTTTTTATCTATAGCTGTATTTCTGAGCTACAATTCAATATCCTTCGTCAGCTGCTGCACTCTTTTCCCCAAAGCTGGAATGATAAATGAGCCTGTTTTCTTGTATTTTTTTAACCAGCTTTGTCTATTTCTTTTTTCCTCCTCTCTGTTCCTCCTTACTTCCCTCGCTGCATGTCAGCATCGGTCATAACGAGGTTATAGGGATGTGTCGTGTGGGCAGCGAAGCTGACGGTCCCGGGAGGGAGCACTGGGCGGCCATGCTGGCCAATCCTCGTAAACCAATAGAGCACTGGCATCAGCTTGTTGAGGTGAGGACAAATTATCTCTCTGATCATGTTGAGGTTGTTTCAATTGTCCATTAGAGCTTAGCGTAATGACCAAAGTCATGTTTGTCATAAATATTCATCATTGGATGTTTTATTTGTGGAAGCAGAAGCAATCAAACAATATTAGGTGTGATGGTGAAGTAAAAGAAGAAATTGACTGTGAACTTATTTGTCGAAAAAAAATAGTGACTATTTATGATTGAGATCTACCATGAAGAGCACAAATAAGCATCAGTTCACAAACAAGCACTTTTTTGTAATAACTGAAGGTTTAATGAACTAATTACTCAAAATAATAATTTTCTTATTCAAACAAAATGGGTCACAGGCATGATTGGTTTTTGTCACTCGGCTAAAATGATTGAAAGTTAAGCTGTTCTTGTCAAAAACCAGCGATTCATCCGGCCCAGCCATTTAACCAATATCCTTCTTTCACATTAGTCTAAGCAGGCTTTAGTTTTCAGCCTGATTACAATAAATTTCTAACTGTTTTTCATAATTAAGGAGACTGGACAGCTCATGCAAATGAAGTTCAATCATTAAAGCTCAGTATAAGGTTCATAAAAACATCCATTCATCCGTGTATATTGGTCAAATATCACAGAACGAATCAGTGCTTCATTTGTCATTTGTTGATAAAATATTAGTATGTTGACTTTATTTTTCTTTGCCTAGAATCCACGTCTGATATTTTATTTGTTTGACATTTTTACCATTTATGCCCGCAGGGTTCAGGAGAATGCCAGTGAAATGTTTAAAGCTAAAGCTTTCTCCTCTTCCTCTCCTTTTTCTTATATGATGCATGCTTTGACGTTTAAAGCCTGTGGCTCAGTAGTAAAGTGGACATTTACCAATTAGAAGCACAGGGCTTTAATCACCCCCCTGCATTACCTTGAAGCCCGACATTGTCTGCAAAATACTCCTTGGTGTTTGGTACAGTAGGAGACAAAAATGGGTTTTTAAATCACGTGTTTGTCAACAAGTGCAGCAACAAACTGAAAAAAACTAAAAATATTTAGGTTTAATACAAGCTAATATAGTGTTATTTCACGCCTGTACGGTATTTTTGTATGAGTTTTTTCATAATCTAATAATCCATATAAAATGGGCACACATTTGGCCAGCCATTAGCAAAGAAAGACTTGCCTCTTTAAGGTACGAACTACTGATATTTATTTGACAAAACATCACTTCAAAGATGACGAGAATATCTCTTTAATGAATTATTTAAGCTGATTTGGTCCAAACACATCAGGATTATAGAACCAAAGTACTTTTGCGAAGTCGTCTGAGCTATTTTCCCAAAATCCATCTGTTTTACAGACACTTACCCCGATACTTAAAGGTTCCTGATTGGACATCATTCCCAAACTCCAACAGAGCTCAGACTAGCACACGTCGAAACACAGTTTCACTTATATTTTTCTAGTTTGCTGTTCGATCCTGGCTAGATGGAACTGATTCGTCTTTAAGGATCAAACTTTTTGCGAGTCGTTTGTTGAACTGACCCAGTTTGTTAAACACTGCAGCACCGATGAAAGTGCTGACTAACAGCCAGCTCGGCCGGTTAATACATCAGTCGCACTCAGATGAGATTACGCCATCTCATCTTTCTTTCATGAGCTTTCACTTAGACTTTATTCCTTTTGTTTTCTTCAAGGTTTCAAAGGCTGACCTGAACTGTTGCTTTATGGGATCATTCGAAACAATGATAACTGTTTATTTCTTAGATGACAGCTAATAAAAGCAGCAACAGCAGCAGCAGTGAAAGGATATTCTTATAACAACTTTATTTTATTTCCATGGACTGAGTAAAGGTGGTGGGATTTTTGTAGGAGAGATTACCAGGAATAAAACAATGTGCTCTTTCTTGCAGGAAAAAGCAATTGGTACATTTGTGTCAAAGAGTGTGACAACACCTTCCCCTAAACCGCATATTGTGGTGGACAGTCCCCACTCTGATTGAAATGGTAAGACGTCCTTTTTTTTGTTTCAGGAACATGTTTTATAAGCATTAATATTTCATGTTATTAATATTCCTATTTTCATTCCATAAACAGTCCAAAAACTCAATGGTTTTGTCTTACGCTTAGTCTATCCCAGGGGTAGGGAACCCTGGTCCTGGAGAGCCACCATCCTGCAGGTTTTCCTTGTTTCCCTGCTCCAACACACCTGATTCAGAGGTTAAATCACCTCTTCATGTTCTGCAGAAGCCTGTTAATCACCCATTGATTCAAATCAGGTGTGTTGGAGCAGAGAAACAAGTAAAACATGCAGGATGGTGGCCCTGAGGACCATGGTTTCCTACCCCTGGTCTATCCTAACAGATATTTTGTGAGACAAACTTTTTCTGCTCCGTTTGCAAACTTTTTTTGTTTGTTTGTTTCCATGTTTTCTATCTTCACTTGATAAGCAAATAATGTTGAAGCATGTCCACTGTTGCTTTGCATTTAAAGCATATTTCATTATTTTTGTCCGATGAGATTTGTTAGAATGCTTTGGTATTAAACTTTGAGCATTTGCCAGAACGTAGTATCTCACTGAGCTGCGACTTGACTCTAGAACTAGACCTGGAACCCGTGCAGATGTTCAAATACACCTTTTTCACTTAAAACAGTTTGGAGACACCAGCGACAGAATCGTGATGGGTTCAAGACACCCATGACACAAGACCCATCCACAATTCACAAGATTCTGAGACTCAAGCGAAGAAATTAAGAACCCCATTAAGACTCCCTTGCTAATGCTGTTTGCCAGCAAGTCGTCAACATTTGCAGCCCAGTAAGATACTGGTTTAACAAGAATCACTCGCCACACTCAGGACCTTATTCACCTGTATTTATCTTGTCGTTAATGTTGAGATTTTTCCCGCCTAATGGTCCAGCATAGGTATTCCAGAGGTTTTTGAAATTTCTGTGTCCCTGTTTCCAGAGGGGAAAATATGAGAGTAAGAATTATCTGGTGTTGAGGATTTGGACTCTTGAAATCCAGCACACGTCCACATTCTGTGAGGCAGAGGCGCTCCTGTCAGATTAACACATGAAATCTAGTCAAGTCTTAAAAAGCATGACCAAACTGTGAGAGCGTGATAAAGTGGAGGCTGTGAAGTTGTCAGATGTTGGAGCTCTAAGACTCCAGCATCTGTTTAATCTAGATGTTATGGGTTATGTAATGCACCCCCCCTCCTCCCCGCAGACTTCCACTCCTGCATGCTTTATATTTTATCTTGTCCCCTACTTTCTCACGCGTGCCTAATCTTCCTCTTTTTTCCCTTATTTTCTCTTTCCTCAGGTCATTATCATCTCTACAGCTCCAGACTTTTGTTGTTTTCTTTTCCTCATGTGTGAATAATTCTCCCCATCAAAGACAGAGAGACGCGGAGACACTGCTAGTGTTCAACTGCTAGTGCCGTTTTGCTCCTGCTAATAAAAAACTCCAACTCCTGTTCTGTTTCTACTGAGCTGAAGGGGGAAAGGAATAAAAAAATAACTTCATCCATCACAAGCTGCAGTTTGAACATCAGACTACACATTAAAAACAAATTACAGATCCTTTAGAACTGATGTCAGGTGTAAATTAGGGATTCAGCCAGGAGACGCAAACACTTTTCTCTCTCACGCACACACATACATAAATACACAGAGTTTGTAGTATGTGTGTAGTTCATGTGCTCTTCAGATTAGTGTTTCTCATCTAGAACTTTTCAAGAAAAAAAAACGAATAAAGAAAGCCATCATAGAATGGTCGTTTCAACCAGGACCAAAGCTCCATGCCTGTGTACAGACTATCAAGAAGAAAATAAAAGAGTTTTCTTTGCAATGTTAGTGTACAGTATATGCCGTACTGTATAGGAAAAAAAAAACATCTTGCGTAGTACGTAACAGGATAAAACATCCACGGTGGATTCTCCCGGCCAATCTGGACGCCTTCTCCGGGGTCTGTACCCTCTGGTTCCAGAGCTAACTCGATTACTTCCCCCAGAGGAAAGACGACGAAGCATCCGTTGGTCGTTATTGATGTCAGAGGAGTGAAAAATGAGGACAGACTCATTGGTCTCAGCATGTTACGCAACCTTGAAATGTGTCTCTCTTCATCACCCTCTTTGTCTTAACGGTTCTCTTCATATATATATCTATCTATCTATATATATATATATATATATATATATATATATATATATATATATATATATATATATAGATAGATAGATAGATAGATAGATAGATAGATAGATAGATATAATTTTACCATTTCTGTGATAAAAAACCCATCCATCCATCCATCAGGAAGGGAGTTTTATCATGTTTACAGTCCACTGAAGAGGAGTAGGTGTGAGCGTCTGAGAGACTTGGACTATGAGATCATTCTCACCTTTCAGACTTTTCCTGATGCAGGACTAATCAGGTTTCCCTAAAACCTGTGTTTGGGATCAGAACAGCATCTGTTCCGAGATCACATTCAGGAGGACGTCACCACTCTGTTATTTTTCTATCATCCCAGGACCTAATGTTTTTCTTTTCTCAACAAAAAAAAAGTAATTGCCACGCTTCAACTGATACCATTTTTGTCTAGAAATCCATATCATGTCCCTGAAAGGACTCCAGAAGGACACACACGTCCGTGTTGCTTTTATTAGTGAGTGTTTCTGTGTTTGTGGGCGTTTGTTTTGTACTTTCTGTGTGTGTGTGAGACCGTGTGTGTGACAGATATCTGTGCTCATCATTTTTTTGTCTTCACTTCCCAAAAATCCAGACATCCACAAACTAAAAAATAGCTCGTCTTGGAGCCAAAACTTGTATTTTGTCTCGTGTCTTTAAAAGGAGCCATTTAGTTTGTGTGTGTGTGTGTGTCTGTGTGTGTGGGGGGGGTAAGGGAGAATGTGTGTCTGTACTATTTGTGCCTCATTGCACTTGGTGGGAAAACACTGTCTTTCATAGACATTAGTTTTTATTGTCTATGTTGTCTGAAATCAGCTGCCCTCCTCTCCTCTTGACCTTTGACCCTTTGCCTGATGTAAGTAACCGTGTTGATCGTGTACTTCTTTCACTAATGTGTGTGCTGTATGTCCGAGCGTAAAATCAAATGGATCTAAAATGAAAACCGCTGGTGTATTTTGCTTATATTTATTAGAATAAAACCATTGGGTGGGGGAAACAAAGTTTAAAAGAAAAAGTGTTAACAGCCAATGACAAAATTAGATCCCCTGAAAGAAAGTCAGCAGGGAAGAGGTATCATGAGAAATCAAGCTTCTGAAATTTCTGCACTTCCCGTGTAAATCAATACAGACTTACAAAGCCATGCCTGTCACTGCTAATACGACTGTAACCTCTGCAAATTATACTACACCTCACTACAGCTAGAGCTATTGTTGCCACTTTCCTGTAATCCTCTCACACACTAACACACTTTTGCACAGGGAGGCTGGTTTCTTTCTCTTTACCTCTGTATCAGAGAAAGCAGGTCTACTGACTGTGGGGGACAGTGTGGGGTGGGGGGCATTGATCGGCTTGTATGAGTTGATATTTTATTGATTCATTGGTCCCGAGGCCTCATAATTCTCCATCATTCCCAGCCTTTTTCTTCCTGCTTGTGATAGATTACAAAGCTCATCGTGCAACCTGCACACTCCCTGATTGTCCTCCTCCCTCTGTCAGCAAACCCACCCTCACCTCTCCTTCTGCTTCTGTCTGCCTGATTACCGTCTGATTACTCATTTTCTCCTCCTGTCCTCCAGCAATCCTCCACCTTTTCCTCCCCCTCAGCCCATCCATTTTCCCCACTCTGCCTCCCTTTCTCCCCCGGCCAAGCTCCCGGCTCACATCCCTCCATCTTGTCGCCTCCGTCGTCTCGCTGTCTGCTCTTGTTCGTGCAGTCCTGAATGGTCATGGGGAAACATGTTTGCATGCTTATATTAACATGAATGATGTCAACTTGAAAATTATATAAGTGATGCTTTGAGCAAAATCTGACGATGAACTTGATACTAATACTACTAACGATGACTAAATGGAGACCTAGCAGTTGTTTAAACTCTGTTGTCAAAAAAACAACAATGATGAATTAACATTGTTTATGCTGTGTTTATTTCTCTCTCAAATTGGTATTCCTTTTGATTTTCACTTGTTTTTTATATGTAATTTATTCAAGAAGTTTACTTTTTTATCAGTTAACGATGAGGATTTGAGTGAGAGTTTCAGTCAGGGCAGATACTTCAGGTCACAGGATGTTGGTGGATGTGTTAGGAACAGTGTGGCTGAAGCAATCGTGATGGAAATAAAGGATATGTATCATCCATTCTTGTGTTTCTGACTTCTTTTAACCAGACTTGCATGAAGAATATTTAACTGTCACACACCTCAAACAGTGCTGCCTTGTATGTGACACATAAATACAAACAGGATGCAATGATTTGCAAATCTCGAAAACCCATATTTTATTTACAGTGGAACATAGTAACCATATCAAATATTGAAACTAACAAATTGTGCCATTTTTTAGAGAAAAAAAAAGATTATTTTGTATTTGACAGCAGCAACATATATCAAAAGAACTGAAACGGTGGCAAGAAAAGGCTGTAAAAGTAATGTTTCCAGGAAACAGCTGGAGGAGAATTCTGCAGCTAACTGGGTCATTTGGAAACATTTCAGTAAGAGGAGTGGGGATAAAAAGAGCATTTCAGAGGCTGAATCTGTCAGAAGTAAAGATGGGCAGAGGTTCACCAGGCTGAGAGAACCTGGGATTAAAAATAGAAATAATGTTCCTTGATAGAAAATTGGGAAGACTCTGAATATCTTGTCGTCTACAGTTCAAAATAAAACGATTTCAGGAATCTGGAGAAACCTCTGAGGTCAAAGGTCAAGGCTGGATCTGGTTCTGTTCTGCTCAGGAACACAGTCTGTAAACACAGTTCACCGTGCCGTCCACAAATGCTGCTTAAAGCTCTATCAGGCAAAGAAGAAGCCAGATGTGAACAGATGTGTCTCCTCTGGACCAAAGAGGAGAACTGTTCTGAGGTCAGCCTGCCTCTCTGATGGTATGGGGGTGCATTAGTCCAGGTTTTAGAACAACATCTGCTCCCATCCAGGACTGTTGAACAGACAGAACGGGACAACCTCAGGTCCAGATGTTTACAGACTGATGGAGATGCTGCACAGAGGGAAACATGGACCTGGAGCAAATGTGTTGCTGGCATCAAACTCAAAATGACCTTTTTAATAGTTGATATGTTTACTATTATGAATAAATTATGGCTTTATGGGATTTGCAAACTATTTAATTCTGTGTTTGTTTACATTTTACACAATTACGGAACTTTTTCAGGTTTGGATTGTAAAACTGAACGTTAAACCATGTTTTTATCTCGCAGGTGAAGGGTAACCTGCTCCACCTGCAGAGATCTGACTCTAAGCTCTCTGCCTTTCTGCTGAGCTTTAATTCATGTGTAATTATTCAGCCACTTTGTCATAAATTCTTTATTGTGGCCGCATTTTGCCTAAATAGAGCTCAGTCGCTCGCCCTCTTTGCCTCTCGACTTCTGCCCCTCCTTCTTTCCTCTGCTTCGGCTCTATTTATTTTTATCATTTGTATGATTTGTCATGTGGTTATTACCCCCCTTTTAGAGCAAAAGGCCCATCAAGTAGCAATTTCCAGCTCCAACATTTCAGCAGAAAGCAGGCTGTGGAGGAATGTGCAGGGGGAACTACAGAGGAGGAGGAGTGGGAGAAGATTAAACAAATGAGGGAGGATGACAAACAGGAGGATGCCAGCGAGGAGGAGGAGGAACCTGAAGCAGAGAGGAGAGAACGGGACTGAACAGGAGGAGAAGGAGGATGGGTGTGTATGTAGATACACTCACCTGCAACATGCAGACTGTTAATGATTAAAAAAGAACTAAACACACACACACACACACACACACACACACGTGACAACATGGCTTTAATGCTAAAGACCAAGAGAGAAAAATGAAAGGAGGAGGGGCTAGGGGGGCTGCTGTCTCCATGGCAACTTTCCCACCGTGCAAAAAAAAAAAAAAATCATTTAGTCGGAAAGACATTTCACTCAGTTCAGTGAGCTGAAAGAGGCAGAGAGGACGGGAGGGGGAGGGGTGGGGGCTGTTTGTGTCACACTGAAGAAATTTATTTAAAGATGTCCAAAAGTGGACAGCAAAACATTAACTTTTACTGCTGATAAATCTAAAATTTGTAAAAATAATCACTTCCTTGCATCAACGGAGTGATATATTTATGTTAAAAATTTGTCGACATAAAGCCACAAAATGTAAAAGTTAAATTTATGTTGTGACATTGCACACATGCATGCTGAAAACTTCTTTTTATGCAACCAATCATTGTTATCTGAATGCTGAGTCAGCATTCGTACTAATGTTTTCTAATTTTTTAATTTTTCTGTACATTTTTTACAATTTAACTTCTTCTTGTGCTGTTTTATCCATTCGCATATCAAAAAGTTCATCTCATTCAGGAGATGGGTGCTCTGACTTTGATACTAAAATACTTAAATTCTAATACATTGTAACTTTTTAAATTTGCTTCAGCAATCTTACTCTGTTTTCCTACGCTCCTTTTAGCTTTTACCTACATTTTGTTTTTTTAGCTTGTGTTTTGCTTGTTTCAGTTTGTGTTTTATTTTATTGTGTCCTCTGTTCTCTCAGTTTTGCCAGTTCTCTGTTCTGCTGTTTTAACTTTAACAACTCAGTTTCAGCTTCTTCACAAAATTACAGCAAAGTCCTTCTGAATTTAGCATTTTCACAAAAAAATGCAATTTCTCTAGTTGATCTAACATTACATTCCAACTAAATACTCCCAAACCTTTTAAAATGATTAAATATAACAAATACGCGTCGGTGGAACCTTTATCCAGTTGGAAAAATAAAGTAGCTGTCCTTTGCATGTACTCCATAAACTTCTGCCAAGGAAGAACTAATTTAACAGTAATCCTGCTACTTTTGAGTGCAAGTTTTTTTTAATCATTAAAAAAAATGTCCTTTTCATAACTTTATTCTAGCGTCAGAGTGAACAGATAAAAGGCAACCAGGGACTGGCAGAGAAGGGTATCATCACAGGATCCCAAATGTTCTGAGTAGTTCTGCTGAGGATCTGAATGTAACAGCATGCTGGCTGTGATTACCTGTTGTGAAGACACCATCTGGCCCTCCCAGCTGGGTAAAACGGACAGGAGATGGATTCTTTTTACCACCTGGACCTTGCAGACATGATGGCATCGTATTTCTCATTCACATTTTATGTAGTCATTTTTTGGACCGGACAAAAAAGTAAAAAATGGAAAAAAGTAAAAACATTGTCTGGCTTACCAAAGACACGATCCAGAGAGCAGGCTTTCTGTAATTGCTTGGCAACCGCTTGCATCGTGTGTTGAAGTTCAAACACAAAACATCTACAAGCAGCAGAGCTGCAAAGTAAAGAGGAGCCCACGCATGCAGACACATCCACACACAGAAATAAACATTCATCATCCATCCCATCAGTTTCCTTTAGATTTAAAGGCCTAGAATTCTTGAATGAATGCATATCGCCCACCGCCTTTCATGCTACAGTTTTAGACTAAGATCATCAACATGAATGATGGAAATGTTGCCATTTTTGACCAACCCTAAAAAAAACACTATTAAAAATCTCATCACATGATGTCAGGCTCAAGATATGAGTTGTGAATGACTCTCAGCTACTACCACTCCAGATTTTGGCTCAATAGCTGTAAAGTTGACTGAGTTATAGCCATTTTTATGTTTGCTCTTGTCAGTTAGCTGTGGCAGCCATCTTGAATTAAATTGATTTCTTGTAGATGTACATCCAAAGATTACTTTCTGAATGTTTTATTAAAATCCATCCATTGGTTCATGAGATATTTTTCTAACAGACTAACAGACTTTACTCTAAATGTTAAAACCAAAGTTTTAAGTGAAGATTTTGCACAATAAGAAGTACTTGGATTATGGGTTATGAATCATCTCAGCTACAACAGTATCTATAAAAGTGACAGAATTATAGCCATTTATGTGTTTTAAGGCCAGTTGGCTTCAGCAGCCATCTTTGACTCCAAACGTTAATCAGTTGTAGTTGAACATCTGATGATTATTTATCACAAGTTTCACTAAAAAGTAAATATTTTGCTGACAGACTAGGTTGACTCCAGATATTTAATGATAAACTTTAAGACAAAGGTCCTGTGCAGTCTGTCAACACTCAAATATGTGTTGAGGATCAGTCTCAGCTACTACCACACGCAGTTTGAGGTCAATATCTGTAAAACTACAGAGTTGTAGCCATTTTTGTGGTTTTTAAGTTCAGTTGGCTGTAGCAGCTATAATGAATGAGGTTGATTGTAAAAGTTGGTCATCTATAGAAACACATTCAGTGATTATTTTCTGAGAGTTTCATTGAAATCCATCCAGTGGTTCATGAGATATTTTGATAACAGACACTAGGAAAACCATCTACCTTCGCCTTTCGGCGGCGGGCCAAATAAAAAGCTCTGTTGGGGTTTTGGATGTTAGCCTTGGGCATGAACTCTTGTTTTTGCACATCCTTCACTCATACCAGAAGCAACCCCACTTTCCAGCACCTAAATGGTGAAACTGCTGGAGCCCACAGCTTGTCTTCCTCTGCAGAATTTGGGTTAAACTGATACAGAGCTTTGTGTCTGTGGGGGGGTTTGAGCTTGATGAGCTCTGAAGCGGCTTTGTGGGACGCTGTGCTGAGCTGCCTGGCTGCCTGGCACCGCCACAGGGGAGCCGGCGCTGTTGGGCCGATGAGGAGAAGTGTGCCGATGCATTGAAAACACACATGTAGCTGCTGGTGTGTGGCTCTGATCTGTTAACTTGCTGATTAAGGTGCTATATATAGAAGGGAGTGTGCACGGATGTGTGCTTGTCCTGAACAGCTGCCTGCATGATGCTGTGCAGGATGTAACATGTGAGTTTATATAAGACAGACTAAAAGCTTGCATGAATTAAAGGCCTTGTATTCCTTTAAGGAATGCATATCACCCGCTGCGTTTTATGCCAGACTGTCTGAACGGAGATCCTCTTATGTTGAAAAATGACAGAGTTGGCGCCATTTTGGTCAAACCTTAAAAATAACATTATGCTCAATGTTATGCTCATAGTATGAGAGTATGTGTTGAGGATGACTCTCAGCCATGACCACACCAAATCTGAGCTCAGTCTCTATAAAACCGGCGGAGTTGGAGCCATTTATGTTTCCTAAGGTCAGTTGGCTGTGGCAGCCATCTTGACTCCTGAAGGTAGTCGTGTAATCGTGCATTCACTGATTACTTTACTAAGGTTCCATTAAAATCCGTCCAGTGTTTCATGAGATATTTTGCTGACTGACAGGCAGTGTTGACTCCAATGCTTGGAATTTTAGCGTGATCAGACGTGAATCACCTTGAATTGGATTTACTCCAGATGTTAATCAGATGTTGATGAACATCCAATAATTACTTTCTGAGACTTTCATTAAAATCCGTCCACTGGTTCATGAGATATTTTGCTAACGCTACAGAAAAACAAACACAAGCAAAACCATTATCGCCACTTAGCCTTTGGCAGCAGATAACAAAATGTGTTAGAGGATGTATCTGTAGGAGTTATAATCTGTTTTATATTTAAAGAAGAATAAACCAGTATTTAAAGAAAAGATAAGTCTTAAAACCCACTAAACCGTATGTTCAGTTAAAAAACAAATTTCTCAGTTTGTGATCAAAAGACTAACCAGAAAAAAGTCATAAGATTTGTTTTCTAAATGAAGAACCTGCAGTCATTGTTTCTGTTGTCCTTGGAGCTTTTCCAACATGAAACATGTTCAGAAGACGCCCGAAGCTGCAGGAGTTGACTAACTATCTGCTGACATCTCCTGGAGATCTGGACTAACAGCATCTGGAAATCAGCGTTCGTCCTCTGAGAGCTCAGATAAGACTTCTTTATTAATTAAAGTTATAAGATGATTTGATCAAAAACGGACATCAGGCTCTTCAGTCTTCAACCACAAACATAAACAACGAAAGGTTCGTGATCTGCTTCTCTTCTTTTTCTGCTTCTATCTTTTCTCTGAGACAACTTGGCCACATGAAACCTTGCAGACCTACTTTCTGCAAGGATTTAATTCCGAATCATCTAGCTTGTATTTCCAGTGTTGGTCAGAAAGTAAAGTGTAGAGTGGACTCTTTATAGCTGAGGAATTCATCCCATCTGATGGCCTCCTGCTCCGTTTGCCTCAGGGTGCCCATCAGGTGAATTTGAGGCTGACATTAAACATCTTTTAAGAACAAACTGTCTGAAAACCTGCACCGATGGAGTTCAGAGGTTAAAGTGGTATTCACTGCTCCTGTCTATAAAAACAATTACATCCAAGACAACAGAACACCCGCAGATAGTTTTGGCTGCATGAGAAGTTGAACAATCAAACATGAATAAACTACAGTATGTTCCTCTTACAGCTGGATGCAGGTCTAAAACCACCATATTTTAGTTTTATTTGTTGTTTTCTCTATACCCGCTCCTTCTCATCACTCATTTTCCCTGCAGCCCCATTTCAAAGTACAAAATCTCTCAAAAGCATAATTTTGTGAGGTAAGATGCTTGCGGTATTTATCTGGTTCCTGCAACACAAATGCACGATGTGAGACCATCCATGTTTTGAGGAAGAAAGCAGAAATGCGAACCTCTTTGTGGTAAATTAGCAAAAATGGTATAGATTTTAAATTTAATTTTTGCAAGAGGTGCATCATGTTCAATCTATGATTCCTAATTTAAAAAAAAAAAATCTCAGAAGTCAATTTTGTAATTTATTGTTATAGTTTCCAAAATTACCATCTAATTTGGGTTTAATAACTTTCATTTAAAGTACTCAACATTTCTTATATAACATAAAGTACAAATTTTCTTTTAATGCAGGGTAAATTTATAAGAAGGCCTGAAAGGTTTTTTATTATTGTACAAAGAAAATGCATGTATACAAAAGAAAAGTGCATTTGTACATACAAAAAGACATAATTCAAAAAGCACATTACAAATAAAAGATACAGATGGTTGCAACCAAAGAAAAGAAATAAATAAAATACAAAGGAGAAACAAAACAAAGGGCTTGGTTTTAGATTCTGAGAACGGAGTTGGAAAGCATATTATTTGTCATTTTAAGAGCTTTACAATACAAAATAAAGTTATTGTGAAAAACAGAATTATTGCTTGACTTTTGGCTTTGTGGATGAAAAGTTTCCCCAGGATGATAATAGTGTTTATGAGAAAGTCATCGTTGTAATCACCCATAATAAGACTGTAAGTTATGTTTTTGTTTAAGAGCATTTTAAGAGAGGCAACTTAATTCAACATGCATGGAGTAAAAATATAAATCAGTTGTTTCCACAGCATCACAAATGACAGTTGTTTGTTTCAATATTAAATCAGTGTTGAATAAAGTGACTAACAGGATAGAATCCATTTAAGGTTTTAAAGTGATTTCTTTGGAGCACTTGTAGGTTTGAGGTATTTGGTGCGCAATTAATGAATTGATTGTGGTGGGTAAAATTGACAAATGGAGCTTTTAAATGGAATAATGGGATGCAGAATATTGCCAAATGTGTGATTAATGATCTTATTGGACAGTTTGGAGTCATGTAAACAGAGAACAATGGGTGAATGACCTGAAATCAAGCATAGGATAGGTTTAATAATGGTGTTATTAGTAAATTTAAATTACTTTTTGTTTGTTTTTAAATAATACTGACAACACAGAGCATCGTATGATAACAGGCAGCCATTACTGTCAGCTAAATGTAACACCAAACAAATGCCTTTTTCTATCCGGTCCTTATTAAACAATGATTTACTTTTAACTTTGATATAACAATTATTCCAGACTGGTTAGTTATGTGGAGTCACATTACGATTGTGTAGAATTTTCCAATGTAACAACACTTGCTGGTGAAACTATGAAGGTTTGACGGGGGAGTCATAAAGTAACAGCTTAAAAGAGAATCGATTCTGACCATTTTTTAAGACAAATTTTTGGGAAAATGAAAACACGGGTTATTAGAGTTAAAAAACAATTTTAACAAATTCATGTTAAGAGTTCTATTCATGAAATCAAAGTCTATAGATGGTAGTTCTCCATCCTCATAATATTTAATCATATCTGTTTTCTTGATGTAGTTCATCTTTTTATACCATATATAATCATAGTTAATTTTATTGATTTTTTATAGATTTGTTTGGAATAGCTACATCTAGATATAGATTCCATTTTTGTTAAAAAAGAAGTCCTGAGAGGTAAAACTGAAATGATTCACAAAAAAAAACATAAACTTGTGTTTAAAGGTTGTAGAGGTTTTGTAATACCTAATTCGAACTGAGGAGGGAGCACTGCGCCCTGAGGCGTCTTGTCTTCCGCTAAAAAAAATAGGCGAAGAAGAATCATTTACAGTTAGTAGGCGGGCCGATGCGTCACTTCCGGTTAATAATACAACAAACGTTCATGCTACCCTTCGCTAGCTAAGCTTTCATTCTGTTTATTCAGTTTTAATTTATATTGTTTCTGCATTAAATTTACCGCTTCAGCTGACTGCAGGACATCAGGTCTGTTTGGATCTCTTTTATCGGATGAAACACTAAAGTTGTTTTAACAGTTTTAGCTTAAATATGTCGTTTACGTTTTAGCTAATGCAAAATAAGAAAAAAAAGCACTGTTAAGTTTATTTATTTATCATGGGAAGGTTTTAATTTTAAGTTATTTACGACTTTAGCGTTGAACAAAAATTAACAAATTACTTTTTTTAGTATTTGGTTTTAAATGAGCTTTATTTCGCTAAAATGTACCTGTTATAAGTGATTTCCCGTTATCCAAACTGGTTACTTTAACAGTTAAGATGTGATTTTTTTATAAAAGCTTTTTATCTACCAAAGGTGGCTTGAAAATGCTGATATTTAGAAAGGAAAAACTGGCAGCAGCTTGCACGACTAAACAAATTTTCTTTCGGTTTCCTTTTGAATGTCCTGCTTTTAATGAATTAAACGTGAGATCACCGCAAAGTACTGCAGGGAGCAAAATGCTGGTGTAGATTCTCAGTTATTTAGGACATGCTGAATCCAAAACAAATGATAAAAAACAAAAACAACTGGAGTTCTATTTCGCTTCTCATCCGAGGAGAAGCGAAACATCTTCAACTACAGAATAGAAGTCCAGTTGTTTTTTGTTTTTTAACCTTTTTTTCACTATATAAAAGTTTTAAACCATTCCTTATCTCTTTGTATTTTGCTTCCAAGCAGCCAGACTTTCTTGTAAACTGTTAAAATCGTCAGTAGTACTCCAGACTTTTTTAGTCTTTTAAATTTTTTATTGTTTTGGGGGCTTTTTTGGACTCTTTGGCTGCTTTTTCACTCATTCCCTGTTCAGTTCTTGAACCTGGCCATGACAGCAAAATGTGCAGTTTGCTCATCGGCTGATCATCAGCTGTATGCCAAGTCTTCAGCTAATAGCTCTGTGAGAATCACCTTGTTGATGTTAAAATACTATTTTATGTTTAACAATGTGCTATCTTTGGAATTTCTTTAAACATTCACATAGAAGTGAGAACAAATTGTGTCTTTGTGACAGGCTGCTAAAAACAAAGGGCCTGAACGTTCAATTTTAAAACATTTTTCTTTTCTAATTTACTATAATTCCCTACTAAAACATTGATTGCAAATCTGCAGCGAGTTCAGGACACTGCTACCTGAATTTTAACGCACACAGGAAGGAGGGAGCACATCACTAATACCTGTAACTCTTACAGTTGTTTTTAAGATTTTAGTTTTTAAAAGCCTTGCCCTCACATGTCTTGGTGACATGATAGCCAGATATGCTCCAGCCAGATCATTAAGATCAACCAATAATAATATATTAGGATGATGAAAGGATGATGTAACAATCTTAAAGACCATTACCATCCGAGCCAACCAGAAGCCGTGGCTGACAGGTGAGGTCTACAGGCTTTTGAAGGCTCGGAACGTAGCCTTCAAAACAGGAGACCAAGTTGGCCTGAGGACAGCTAGAGCCAACCTGTCACGCGGCATCAGGATGGCGAAGAAGGACTACTCCAGGAGGATAGCCCACCGCTTCAGCGACAGCAGGGACTCACGCAGCATGTGGCAAGGACTGCAGTCTCTGACCGACTACAAGCCACCGCCACAGACCTGTGACAGCTCCACCCCCCTGCTGAACGACCTCAACAACTTCTTTGCCCGCTTTGAGTCCCTCAACACCACACCGGCACACAAGTCCCCGCCCCCCCCAGGTGACCAGGTGATCACACTGTCTGTGGACAGTGTGAGGAGATCATTCAGCAGGATCAATGCCCGTAAAGCATCTGGTCCTGACAACATACCTGGCCGAGTACTGAGGGACTGTGCGGGGGAACTCGCAGATGTCTTCACGGATATCTTCAACACCTCGCTGCGCCAGTCGGTCGTTCCTACGTGCCTCAAAGCCACCACCATCATCCCGGTGCCGAAGAAGTCTGCACCATCCAGCTTCAACGACTACCGTCCCGTCGCACTCACCCCCATCCTTATGAAGTGCTTCGAGCGGCTAGTCATGAAGCACATCAGGTCTGCACTCCCTCCCTCCCTCGACCCCTTCCAGTTCGCAT
>NC_051441.1:2759481-2799471 GCF_001649575.2 Kryptolebias marmoratus | reverse complement strand
CTCCCACATAAAACACGGACTGGAACTGTCTCACCTCCCCCTCCCCTCCAATTCCATAACCCCCCCCCAGACAAACTTCTGTAATTAAGCTGCTGCTAAGGAATTGCACTTTATTCAAACAGTATTCTCGGTACAATATTTAATAACTGTATATATATATTTTACTCTCCTCATGCAAATTTTGCACATATACACTTACTACTAATTTGCACTATTCAAACTGTTATTCACATTCTGGTTACAATTTTTGCCATTTGTGTCTTTTGTTCTTTTTGTACTATAATTCTTAAACACTTTTTCTTGTGTGGCCTGGGAGCCCAGAGAGAACAGAAATTTCAGTTCTCAATATGTCTGTGATATATTGTAGAAATGACAATAAAGCTGACTTTGACTTTGACTTTGATTAGTGATTCCTGAGACTCGGATGAGGTGCTTTTAGTTATTATGATTTCAAACTTTTGATGTCTCTCCCAGCAAACCTGAGTGCTTCCGCCTCTTTTAATCTTTTTATAAACGGCCTGAAAACTTTCTTTTTACTGTTGCTTTTAGCTAAAATTGTGTTTTATTGTTAATGTTGTTTTTTTAAAGACAAATCTTTTTATTGTTGCTTTTAGTTAGATTGCAGTTTTTTGCAGTCAAATTCTACTTTGTCTTTCTGTAAATCACTTTGAAAATGTTTACCGTTAAAAATGTGTTGACAAATAAAGACTTATATTATTTTTGTGTCTACTACATCACACAGGTTCATCCCGTAATGAGCCTTTTTATGCCTGAATGATTGATTGGTCAAAGTTAAGCTGTCTAACAAATAAAACTCTGAAAATGGTCAGAAACTGGACTGAAAACTAGTGCAAGAGCAGCTTCAGTCCAAGAAGGTCCATGTGAAGCAAAATATAAGAAAATGAGAGATTGTTCAAGACTTTTGCACAGTGGTGTATTTAAATCTGTACATGTAAAACTGTACAAATCATTTCTCAGACAGTTTCTGATTTGTTTTACTCAGTGATTCGGTATAAAATACGATTCTTCCATCACATCTTGAATAGGAAAAATGAACCTTTGCCTCTCTTTCGTATCCAGGTCAGCTCTCATGGAGCCGTCCAGTAAACCTGGTTCCAGCCAGGTGGCTGATGTCGTGTTTGTCATCGAAGGGACCGCAAACCTCGGGCCGTACTTTGAATCTTTGAGGAAAAACTACATACTTCCAGCTATTGAGTAAATATTACCTGACATTAATAAGCTGTTAATGTGTTGCTGCTTTCATTTAGTTACGAGTTGTTGTTTTCTACCTCCCATAGATACTTCAACGGAGGGCCCCCAGCAGAGACAGATTTTGGTGGAGACGTGAGTGTTTTGTTAATTCAGTTTTTTTACATTCTAATGGACATTTCAAGGGTTTTGATGAGATTTTAGATAGGAATATTATAAATGAAAACGCATCTCTGTGTTTTATGTTTTTTCCAGTATGGAGGAACGCAGTACGGCCTCGTGGTGTTCAACACAGTCGACTGTGCTCCTGAGTCATACGTCCAGTGTCACGCCCCCACCAGCTCCGCCTTTGAGTTTGTTTCGTGGATCGACAGCATCCAGTAATTCTTTTTTTCTCAAAGCTTTTCACTTTGTTTAATGTTGTCATTTTTAAAGAACTCTTTTTGATTATATTAACATTTGTTTGTTGGCAGGTTCATGGGAGGTGGAGCAGAAAGCTGCAGCCTGATTGCAGAGGGACTTTCTGTGGCCTTGCAGCTCTTTGATGACTTTAAAAAGATGAGGGAACAAATGTCAGGAAGTGTTTTTATTTCTTATCTTTAACCAGATTGTTTCACAGTATAAGATTGATAACTTTGGCATGAAAGACGGCGGGCGATATGCATGACTTCAAGGATTCAATCCTTAAAAGATTTCTGAAGCATCAGAAAAAGATGATAAGTCTTAAAGTCTGTAATACAATTTGGATTAATTGAAATTATTACAAATTCGAAAACATTTCTCCTTAAAATTATACAATATTTTAATGTAAAACTGTACTTCAGAATGTAGCTGAAGTGACGAGTGTCTCTCCTCATATCTGTTTGCAGAGGTCAAACACACAAGGTGTGTGTGCTGCTGTGTAATTCTCCTCCATACCTCCTCCCTGCAGTGGAGAGTGTTAACTACACCGGCTGCACAGCAGACAGCTTGGTCAAAATCATCAGAGATGTGAGTTACAACCTGCTTTCTTATTGTTAAACACCTGCATTTCTGACATTTGTTTTGATTTCATGTCATTTTTTATCACTAAAGTGATTTTTGTTTTAATTTTTCAGTTGAAAGAGAAATACATTTTTGAACTGAATATATTTTTTGTATATTTTTGTAGAGAGGAATTCACTTCTCTGTGGTCGCTCCTCGGAAGTTGCCCGCTCTGAGAGCTTTGTTTGAAAAGGCCTCTCCGGTCGTGGGGGCGGTTGAACCACATCCAGACTACAGTCAGGATCCGTTCCACATGGTGCTGGTCAGAGGCATCTCGCTACCTGGTGAGAAAAATCCTTTAAGACGGTTTAATGGGACCAAACAGGGAACGGCTGCCGTCTCTGTTCATGTGGAGCTTTAACGCTGAAGTTACTGTTGTTTAAACTCTTTAGAATTTATGCACTTTTGTTTATCTTGTTCTTTTAATATCTCTTATTTTGCTTTGGATTGTGAATTAAGCATTTAGATAAATTCTCCTCTTTTTGAAGATGGGGAATATTTATTTGAAGACAGAAAAGTATTTGTGTATACTGTCTGTAGCAGCTTGCTGAATTATGTTGTTTTGTGGATAACATCAAAATGCCAGTCACGGTGTGCAAACGCCGACCCCCCCATGACCCACCCAGATTCAGATTAAAGAAAGAAGAATATATTTGTTCAATCCAACTCTGGCGTTGATGCCCACACCTGGTTTAGATGAAGGGGATAAGAGAAGACAAAATGAGAAGTGAGGAAAATGTGAGTTTATCAAACTGATGTCGCCATCGTAATATTAAACAATAATACTGCACACCTCAGGTTTTTCTAATATTCTGCAGCCCCACTTCAGATAGACATGGATATTCCACAGGACATCACGTAACAAGAATAAATCTGGGTTTATTGTTTTATCTTTTTCTAAGGATCTAATTTCTCAGATAAGTCTTTATTTTTACCTTAATTCTGGACACTTTCCTATTAAAATGTGTTTGTGAGGCGCTGGTTGTTGATTTTCACACCTTAATTTATTTTTCACAGCTCTGCTGTAAATTAATTATTTTGGATAGTTTGAGCAGTTTCAGCTAAAGAATTAGCAGTTGTTAAAGGTTACTCTTACATTTTCAGTGATTAGGAGCGAGAAATAAACAAGCTTTATCGGCTTTCACAGACCGTAATTCTGCAGAAAGACAAAGCTTTCTCCGCTTCTTGTCTTAGTTTCCACAGGTGGAGGACCTGGGCTGCTCAAACCTGTCCTCCCCCCTCAGCCACTGCCTGGCAGCCAGCCTGTTGGACCTCCGCAGGTCACCCCACCCATTAACCCAACCAACCCGTATCAGGTAATGGGCAAGCAGCCACCAGCGTCTGGCTCCCTGGAGGTTAACTCCTGCCGTCTGCTTTTGGCTCAGGCTCAGAAAGTTGTCTTTACATTTACTCTGTAAAATGTTTACCCCTCTGTCTTCTTTTAATCTGCTTCCTGGCAGACTACGCCACCCATATCCGCTGCTCTGGTGGCTGCGCAGATGGCTGTGGAGGCAGCCAACAACCAGAAGACTCGCTGTACGTTAACAGTAGACTGTCGGCTTTTGAGAACAACTCGATTTTGCCAAGCTTGTTGTTGCATTTGTCTGTGTTTGTTTACTCTGTGTGGGTATTTCTTGGATTAATTCTTTCTGTTTTTGGAAAAACAAGTTGCAGGGACACAATTAACATTTGTCCCAACACTTTTTAACTTTTCTGAAATTGTCAAACTTATCCTCTTGCATTGTTTGGGTTTGTTGGCCTCTCTCCAGTCCCAGGAATGGTCACTCAAGGTCCTCCATTTTCAACTCAGCCAACTATCCCTCCAGTCTCTGGGATGAAGCCCACTCAGCCCAACATATCAACGGTTACCACAGCAACGCAGCCGCCAATGATGCCACAGCCAGTTCCTCCCAACCCTCAGCAGCCTGTCCCACCCCCGGGACAGCCAGTGTCCAATCAGCCGACACAACCACAACCTCCGCAGCCTGCACCAAATCAGCCCACAGCAACTTCAGCACCGCCGAACATAGTGAGTTCTGATCTTATCCCCTCAGTGTGGTGCAGCGGTGGTGCAGCGATGGTTTAACGGCGTCTCGTTTGGGCGGGGGGCTTCCTACAGTGAGGTTACTGGGTCAGCAGGGTACGCTGAGCCAGAAAGGCTAATGACACAGTTGTGCTTGCAGATGATTTTGGCCACATTAAAAAACAAACTTGTTTCTCTTAATGTTTTAGTAGATCAGAACCCTCTGTAGACACTTAGTTGTGCTGCTGTACTAAATAGTTGATTTTAAATATTACCAATTCACAACAAAACCCATCTCAGGATACTGTACAAAAACATTCAGACATTTTAAACTGCCAATGCTAATTGGCATTTTATAATTGGCAGTATAACATGCCAATTAGTAAAAATTATTTAAGGAAGCCAGCAGACAGAGCTGAATCCTCACTTCGTTGTAGTCTCCCATCCTGAGCAGCACATTGGCATCAGTGAAAGGAATGACTCTTTAAACTAGAAGGAAAATAAAAGCTAAAGATGTTTCAGATTTATCTCTCCTTTCAGCCTGTAATAACTGGAAGAGGCTCCAATCACATGACTACAACCACACTCCTGCCTGTTTGTAACCAGCTGGACAGACACTGTGGTGGTTTTGCTGTAAATAACTGAACTGGGCCATTCCAGGTTGTTTAACTGCTTTGGCAGCATGTTTGAGGTCATTCTCCTGCAGGAGAACCTCCATCTCGGTCTCAGATATCAGAAAGACTCAAACAAGTTTCCTTCAGTTTTCTATATTTTGCTCCATCCATCCCCACTCCCACAGCATGATTCTGCCACCACCATACTTCACTGTGGGGAAGGTGTTCTCAGCATGCAGGTTTTAGGTTTGTGTTGGACATGAAACATTCAGTTATTAGATTGTCTCACAAGCAAACAAGCAGCAGCCGTTTGTTTCACAAACGCTGTTTTGTTGTTGGGAGAAAAGACTCTTCCCATGAGCTCCCCAGGTCCTCCAGGGTCTCAGCGCACTTCTGCAAATAGAACGATCAGTCCCACCTGGCGCTGTACCTCATCTCGCCCCTGCAGCTATGCTCTAACCCCACCCCACCACCAAAGATGGCCAACAGTTCAGTTTTAGTTCAAAAATTCCAATCTGCCTTAGTTTTTAAAAGTAATGTTTTTTTCTTGGCCACTTGTCCATGAATTGATTTAAAACTCCAGGTTGGAAATCAACAACAACAAAAAAAAAGATTATCAAAAGGGGTGAATACTTTTGCAACCCACTATGTATGATATATAATAAAGGCAGTCATCAAATTATATAATCAAACATAAAAAAATGTTGTTGTTGTTGAAAAGTAAATCTGAAATGTGGGTCCACACTCAATGTAAACAAAGCATGTGGAAGCTTGAGTCACATGATTGACCTCAATAAGGCTGGTCGCAGTTTTCTCAGGTAAACAAATATGTAAACAAATGCACGTGGTAGTTGGCATCCAATCACAAATTTTTAGTGTAAGGGCAGATTAGCAATCAGTGTGACAAAAATATTGTGCAAATTTTGTTTCTTACTTCATGATTTATTTTTTTGTCCAGTCTTCATGACTTTGCAGTGAGTACCTTTAATGTTAACTCAGAGAAATGTATTTGGGATGTCTTCCCAGCTGCCTTAAAACCAGGATAATAAACAATATTTCACACTCAATCAGGCTGTAGCAAACGTTGCGTTTTCCTCATAGAAGAAGAAGAAGAGTGATGATGTCACTCATAAACATCCTGTTTGTAAGAACTGAGGTGAAGCTGATGCTCCTTTAATCTGAACTGATTTGTTCAGGGACAGAACTCTGATCTCCTGAGAGAAAAACTGTTCTAAATCGGCTGTTTTTTGTCATTCAGGCTTATTTTTAAACACATAGAGAAGCAGAACTGAAACAACGCTCTTTGGTTTGTATTAATTACTAAACTGGAACAACAGCAAGTTAACGAGGACATTTCCTTTCGACAATTTGTTGCAGCTGCTTTTTTTCCTCTCCCCCGAACAAAACCCCTTTTTATGTTTACCTGTTGTCTCAGCAGGTCTCCCAGGAGCGAAGATAATTTGCTTCTAAGTATAACTTCCCCGTTTAAATAAAAGACAAACGGAAAATAAAACAGAATCATTTTTTTCTTATTATTTCCAAACGTTAGGGGGGAAAAAAGGAAACAGGACTTTAATTTGCGACGTTGCAGTAGCCTTAAGCTGTGTTTGCAAACTACCACGCTGTCTGAAGTCTAATATCAGAACGAATTTTAAATGTGAGCTCTGCTGTCTCATCAAAACCAGACAATGTTGCTTTTTCTCCAGAAGATCATGAAGACACAGAGTTATTTTTCCCTCTGATTTTAAATAAATCAAGGAAGAAATATTTGACAATGCTTTATTCCTCTCTGCAGAGCTGTAGCTTTTATTACTGTTTTATTATTTGGTTTTCTTTTGACCAGAAAAGTGCATATTTCAGCTGGTTTGGTTGCAAACAATACATACAGTTTACAGTGCATGTAACCTCCGTATTTCTGCTTACAGGTTGGGGTCCCCGGAGCTCCAGGCAACGCCAATTCGATCGTACAACCTCAAGGTGTTGCAAACAAGGTCGTGGCATGGACCGGCGTCTTGGAGTGGCAGGAGGTAAAACAAAAAAAGCTGAATTCTCTGACATTTGGTCCAAAGGAAACAACTGATTTAGGTCCTCCACACCGAGCAGGAAGGTTTGCCAATATGCTGGGAAATACGTATTAATGCCTTTTTGTTTGGATTCAGCTTTATAATTTAGACGTGACTATTGGGTTTTTATTTTACCAGCTAAAAATCTAGAGAAACAGCTTCTTTTTTTTTTGTTATGAAAATCCAGCATGAACGCTGAGAGCTGAATGACTGCTGAATGTTTGCTGAAGAAGCTGAAACTGAGTTGTTACAGCTAAAAGAAACAGAACATAAGCTAAAAGGAGCAAAACGCTTGCTTAAAAACTAAAATGAACAAAAATGCTAACTCAAAGTAGCAAAGACAAGCTGAAAGGTAAATGTAGCAAACAGCTATTTAAAAGTTAAAAGTAGCAAAAGGTTAGATGTGAGTAGCAAAAAGATAACTAAAATATAAAAAGAACATAAGGTTAGCTAGAAGCCAAAATTACCAAGAGGGTTGGCTAGGAGCTAAAAGTAGCTAAAGGCTACATAACACCTAAAAGTAGCTAAAGGCTCGCTGAAAGTTAAAAGTAGCAGAATGATAGCCAGAAACTAAAAGTAGTTTAAAAATGGAGCCAGTTTTGAAGACATTTCAGTGTATTTCTATAGGGAAAAAAAATAGTAAATAAAGTTTAATGTTTTGGGAAATCACAGCACCCGTCTCCTGAATGGCTGAAATGGCAGAAAGTGTCCAGAAGTAGTAAGGTCACAAAAAAAAAAGATTAAAAAATCAAAAGCTGGTAAACAATAGTGTGAATGCTGACTCGGCGTATTTCCCCAGATGTTTCTATGAACTGACCTGTTGTCTCAGCTTCTCATCAGGTTTGGTTAGATAAAAATAAAAGAGCTGCAGTTGATGAAAATATAATTTGATCATCAACCTTGTGCTGGATCCATCATATGATTAGTCTCAATAACCACCTGTTATTGATTCCTTTACAGTAAGATTAATGGCACATCCTTTACTGTCCTACTTTCATTGGTTTAGCACCAGCTCAGATCGAACTGCTGAACCAGAAAATTTAACGTTGACAGCTTTTATGTGAAACTCATGAGGACTTCATGTGTTTGTGTTTGTGTGGCCGGGGCCCGGATCAATCGGCCCGATCGACTCTTGTCTCGTCCTCCCTCATCTGTTTTGTCTGAATTATTCAAGTCTGTTTAATGGATAGGAATACGAATGAGAAGCTACGGAAATCTAAATCTATTAAAGATAAAGAAATGTAGTCATAAACAATGTCGCGGCTCAAATTAGGAGCATGAAACATTGGTCTTTATCTGCGAGTTCCTCCTCCGGTTAACTCGTCAGGCTTTTTGTTCAGGAATTGATTGTGCGCTGGAGGATTTTGTGTCGTCGTGAAGGATAACACGGCAGAAACTAAAACTCGTTTGGAGAAAACAGTTTGTTAGATGAGGAAAGCCAGCGCTTGTGGCTGGAGTTTGGGACAGAATACAGAGTTATCGATATGGTATGATCGGTGAAAGCTTCATCTGTCTAAAATGTGGGGTAACCTCTTGGTACAATTTACTAACATGCTTTTAAATCTGCAGAGAGGATTGTTTTGTTACTCTCTACATCTCTGCCCAGTGTCCTTTCTGCTTCAGCAAGCACTTAAAATAAATTACCCATCTGTCTTCAGCCCAATAAATCTGTAATTGAGTACAGTAGACCTGACTAATGTGTGATTGATTATTCATTTATCCAGTATTGATCCTCTGAAGATGAGTGCTGGCAGTTTCCCTGATGGGACTTTTGGTAATTGCTTGTCCTGATTGGGGTCACTGACAAAAGATCGAGCGGGCCGGGTCACGTGCCGCTTCCTTCAGCCATGTTCTTCATTTGTACTGAGGCGTTACTTGAAGTCTTAAATCCTCTGCGGAACGAGCCGCTCAAACGCCCAGGTCTGTTTCTGGACCAAAGATTAGTGTTTCTGTGACCGAAGCGTTCAGCTGGAAGTCAGTTTTCAGTCATAGAGGAGGATCTCTTATCAAACAGCAGCCCGTGGGCCGAATCAGGCCTGCGGGGGGCCCGCTGTCGGCCCTCTGGGGAGGGGGGATATAACATCAGAGATAATAAAAATAGGCAAATTGAATCAATTCTGAATATCTGTGAGGCTTAAACTGAGTCCTCCTGAGGTTTTATCAATTTGAGAGCTCAGAACCTCGACCTTCTTCACTCTTAAGGCTGCAAGTTTCCCCCTGGTTTTCATTTTAACCACAAATAAAAGGAAAACTGTTGTTCTGTGTTTAAAGAATTCACTGTATTTCTGCTTTTTGTGTGTGAATTTGTGCCTTAATGATGTCAAACACAAACTCATAACCCTGTCAACAAGTTTTTAACCATTTGTTTCAAATTTTCCCTTTTTTTTGTAATACTTCATTAAGTTGGTAGCTCTGCTCTGTTACAAGATTTAAAACAAATGTCAGATAACATGAAATTTAAAATTCTGTCAGTCAGAATGTTGGCATTTTATTGTCAAATTTAATCACAAACAATGTTTACTCAAAAATATATTTTCATTTATTCATCCGGTTAAATATATCTATAGACCAAGGATTCTAGGTTTTTAAAAATGATCTCACATGACTGTTAGCACAAGATAAATACACTCGTAAGCCACGTTCCCTGCAGTTTGACTCGATCCAGTTGCATTTAGACCGTAATAAGCTTTAAAAACATGGATTGTGCAACACGACACCATCATCATGTCCAGAAGGTTGTTTGTTTATTTTTAGGTTTGTCTGGATTTTCTGACATGTCTATTAAACAGATAATATTAGATTCATTTCATTAATAAATGCGGTTTAATTTGATCAGTGTAGTGATTTGCACGTCATGAAGGAGTGTCAGAGGTAAAAAATGGATTCAGATCTTTCTGCCCCACAGTTAAACAGCAGCAGGTATCTTATTCTGATTTAAAACAATCAATAAATAATAATTATCATATTAATTAATCGGTTTCTGAAACATCTAAAGAATATTCTTCTTTTCTAACTGTAGCAGAGGTTCTTCTCCTCCCAGTAATAGGCTACGACCTGCTGCTGGTTATTAATGTTTGTTGGATCGGTGTATTTTTGAAAGTCCCGCTTTCCTGAGCTTGCTTCTAATATCCCCGTCTGCTCGTCTTCCTCCTGGTGTTCCTCAGTCGATCTGTCTGTCTGTCTGTCTGCAGAAACCTAAAGCTTCTTCCATGGATTCAACCAAGCTGACGCGTTCTCTGCCGTGTCAGGTGCACGTCAACCAAGGGGAGAATCTGTGAGTAAAGCCAAGTTCAGACGAGTGTTTTCCTTCAAATTGTTGTTTTGACTGCATCACTGATTCTCAGCTTGTAATTGAAGGCTCTTTGTAGCTCGTTAGAAGCTGCAGGAGTCACAAACGACCAGATTTAAACCCCGACTCAGATTTTTTTATTAGTCTCACAGAGCTGTCATGTAGAAACTCCTTTTCTGTCGTGTCAAAACATTACAGTGTGATAAAAGTAGTATAGATTTGACTGTTTTTGAGTTTTTCCTGGTATTTCTGACTGAAACGATCAACTCGTCAGTCTGAGCGGTTTTTGTGCGCTGCTTTGTTCCACACATCCTGACGTGTTGGTTTTATCTCTCCTCAGAAACACAGAGCAGTGGCCTCAGAAGCTCATCATGCAGCTGATTCCACAGCAGTTACTGGTGAGACCATCGTTTGCAGCAGCGACTTCTCTTTGAACGGTGCTTCATTAAATTTATTTCTTTATTTAGACGACTTTAGGGCACCTCTTCAGAAACTCCCGAATGGTTCAGTTTCTCTTCACCAACAAAGACCTGGATTCGCTCAGAGGTCTTTACCGCATCATGGCCAATGGTTTTGTGAGTTTTTCCACACGCTCTGCTCTGTTCCTTTTGTTTCTCTCACCTTGTCTGCCGTTTTGTATCGTGGAAACTGAGTGCAGGTCCAACCTCTGTCCACTAGGGGGCCTGAACATGAACCCTCCCTGTAGTGTCATATGGAGACTATGGAGGGGGTTCTTGGCTGCTGATTTTGTTCCTATAAAGCCGTGTTTTATTTAAAATATAATTTGAGTTATAATATAAAAACTGTTCTCTCTCAGAAGGGTTATATAAGCTTCTTCAGTGCGATGCAACGTTAATCAGAAAATACCAGTTAGAAAAAAGAAAGACATTAATAGATTTTAGTCCAGCGGAGCTCTGCCTCTGTGCTGAGTTCGATTTATGGCCCAGTGAAGGCACAGTATGAATTAAGTTAATAATATTTGCATTCAATTTATAAAGCCGACATGTTTGATTGGGCAGAAGAGCTCAGAAGTAGGTTATGTCCCTGAGTGTGAGGCCATCACATTATTACATCCAGGTCCCATGTTGAGGTCTTAATCTGCCCTGTGACACCCCCCACCCCCCTCCCCCCTCTGCAGGCGGGCTGCGTCCACTTCCCCCACACCACTTCACCCTGCGAAGTGCGGGTGCTGATGCTGCTGTACTCCTCCAAGAAGAAAATATTCATGGGCCTCATCCCCAACGACCAGAGCGGCTTCGTCAACGGCATCCGGCAAGTGATCACCAACCACAAGCAGGTCCAGCAGCACCGTGCGGTGAGTGGGGCCGGTGGGAAGGAAGGTCGCTTTAATCTGTGAGGGAAGAGATGCAAAGCGTGAGATAATGAGGAGGAATTATAGAGGTGCGCTGGAGAATTGAGGTACTTTGTTTCAGGCATTAAATTAAATAGTTACAGAATTTTTAGTTTCAAGCCCGTCGTCTATGCAGCAGCTGCTTTAGTGAAGACTAATAGTGATGAGCCTCTTTATTCCTGATCTACTTAAAGCAGTAGTTCGGAGTTTTTGAAGTGGGGTTCTGTGGAAAACTTATGAACTAATAACATCTTACCTGTTATAGATTGCTCCGTCTGGAGAAAAAGAGTTTAACTTTGACTGAATTAACGAGCTAACGGCTGGGAGTGCGTGGCCAAGACCAAAGTGGATTACTGCCGTTTTAACACAACCCCAGTCGGTTCACGCAGACTTTTATACCAGGCCTCATCAAGCAGCCCCTGGGGCAGATACAGCCCTGGTTGAAACATTTTGGCCCCAACAAAGCTGCTAAAATCTCAGCGTGGTTCATCTGAATACCTGTACGTCTCAGGAACTGAATATCACTGAGGGGAATTAAATTTATTTCAGTAATTCAAGTCAAAACTCACATATAGATTATTTACACTTACAGTGATATATCTTAGATGTTTCTTTCTGTAAGTTTTAATGATTGTGGCTTACAGCTAATGAAAACCCCAAAATCAATTTCTCAGAAAATTAGTCTTACATAAAACCAATTAAAACCTTTTTTTTTCTCTGCCTGCTTTACAAGCCAAAGTTTCAACAGACAGATTTTATGTGTTTGGGATGACTTTCAGATACTTCCACACCAAATTTTAGCTCAATAGATCTTTTTGGGTTTGTTAAGGTCACCTAGCTGTGGCAGCCATCTTGAACTGGACTGAATCCAAAGGTTCATCTGTTGTAGAAACCCATCCTCTGCTTCACAAAATAAATTTGCTAACAGATTATGCAACTATATGATTACCTGCCTTTCGAGGCAGCGGGCAATAAAAGGAGCTTCTTTGTGAGATTCAGCTGGAAACGTATAAATTTTTTAGGCTGTTTGGATGTTTGCAGGAACGATCTTCAGGACGCGGTAAGGAAACCTGATGACTCGGCTCAGTAGTTCAGGTAGACCTCTTCCTGCCACCAAGTTCATCACAGGCTGAAAACGCTCCCTCCTTGTCCGTATGCCATAAAAATTTCACATTCTCCCTCTGCTCATCTCCCTCCCCTCCAGACGGGCTGATTTAAAACGCGGCTCCGGGAGAGGTGCTGCACGGCTGTTAAACAATGCAACAACCTGCCAGACGAGCAGCATGTTACTCTTTAAAAATAAAGCTTCATGTCGACTTTACATGAGTCAGATTACATTTCTCCTTGTGCTCCGCTCTCATCAGTGTTGATAGCGCTTGTCTACTCACCCTGCTAATTTTACGTCTCTGCGAGTGAGAGAGAGACCGCACGGCGGAGCCCCAATATGTGGCTCGTAAGTCGTGTGAGCATCGGGGCATTTAGAGAAGGCAGAAGACATGAAATTTTAATGAAGACTTTTTTTTCCCCCTGCCTCTTGTGTATCATCACATATTCAGAGCTGCATTGCTAATAAGGAAGTGCTACAGCAATCTTAACGTAATTAAAATTTCAATTTGGACCAGTAGTTAGGGTTTGTGTATGCGAAGCCCCGGAGTGGCATTCTCAAAGAGCAAGACTTTCAGTTTGTTCCTTTCACAGCCAGTCAGAATGAATTAAACGCCCGTCCTGGTAGGAATGCTTGTCGCCCACCTCCCACGTGACAGAGTAATTCAAAATGGCCGCCACAGCCACCCAAAATGTGTTAAGGATTTTCTGTAAATTTGACAGAGTTGTAGCCAGTTTTGTCTTGGCTTGTTAATTAGCTGTGGCGGCCATCTTGAATCTGGTTGACTCCAAATGGTAATGGGTTGTAGATTTACGTCCAGTGATTACTTTCTGAAAGTTTCATTAAAATCCGTTTTGTGGTTCATGAGATATTTTGCTAACAAACAGACAGCGCTGACTCCAACAGTTTTAAAAGCAGATCTTCAGTTGGTTTTCGGGTTGACTCTCAGCTACTACCACACTGAATTTTAGCTCAATATTTATAAAACTGGCAGAGTAATGTCTATTTTTGTGTTTGGGTGCAGACCAATAAACACACAGATTTGGGCTGAACCATAATTGCCGTTTTGAAAATAAACCCGGGGTCTGTGTACGTGATGGGGGATCATACAGGTTCCTGGGCTGACGGCAGGAAATGAATCACCGACAGCAGAGGAAACACACGTAGCTGTTTTATTGGTTTCCCTAAAAAGAGCCAGAGCTGTGTGTTTGGTCGTGTTTTAGCACAGTCCTGCGGTGAATTGTTCACGTTCAGTAAGATGGATGGGTGAAGGTGTTTTTCCATCACACAATCCTGAGCCTGAAGTTAATCATTTCTGCTCGCCCTTCGTTTCTCCCCAGTTTCTGTTCCCGGACTCCTTTAAAACTACAGAAATGAGTCCGAACGCAGTGTCACAGTAACATTCCGCTTCGGTTCTGTTGCCTTACAACTCCACATTAATGAAGTTAAACAAGGAAACATTATAAATAAAAACAGAATGCAACAATTTGCAAATCTCATAATCCTGATTTTAATTGCAGTGGAACATAGGAAACATATCGACAGCATCACAACTTTGCTGGAATTGGGGTTTTAGACTTTTCTTTTAATTTTCTTTCCTGGCCACTCTTTGATGAATCCATTCAGATCCCAGGTTGTGAGGAAACAAAGCAGAAAAATGACCAAAAGGGATGAATTTCTCTGTTCAGAGCTCCCCGTTCTGCTGAAACAACAAAAGTGTTACTGTTCCGTTTAGGTGCAAACAGATACTGTACGTAATGTTTCCCTCTCCAGATTACGCTCGAGCTCCAGTTTGTTTTAAACAGTGAAATCTGAAATGGTAAACACCTCAGCAGGTGGTGCTTAAAGTTAAATCTACATTATCCTCCGTGTTTGTTTTCACTTTCCATCTGCTCTCGACCAAAGTAGGTGAAAACGCAGTATCACACTTCCAGCATTGTTAGCACAGTAAACACCAATTACATATAGCAAATATGTGTTGTGTAAACATACTTTATGCATGCAGGAGGAGGGTATCAAAATAGCCCATGGTTAGGATTTACAGAGGGTCGGATAGATGTTTTTTTTAAGCTTTTCCAACTTAAAATATCACTTTCTTGCCCTCATGTGTGTTTGTCATGAGTTATTTCTCTGTAAATATTTGGAAACTGTTTTTATGTTAAATTGCAGCTGCTGAATCAGTCAAGAATTGCCATTTACATGAGACAAAACGAACATTTTCTGCTCCTTAGATGAGCTGTGAAAACATCTTAAAATGGTTGAAGTTAAAAGATTAAAATGCCTTTTTCAGGAAAATGTGTGCGTAACAGAACCTAACACAGTTTTTAGCTTTGACTACAAATTAAGAAAACAACATTTTCCGAGTTTAAACAGATTGCACATCTTTGTTTTAAATCTCCTGAACCACGGAACAGATTTTAATGAAACTCTCAGGAAATCACCCTCAGCTGTTTGTCTACTACCTGCTAACTCCTGGAGTCAGCCTGATTCAAGATGGCTGCCACAGCTAGTAGCTAAGACAAAAATGACTATAATATTTTCCGGACTATAAGGCGCATTTAAAGCCTTCAATTTTCTCCAAAAACGACAGAGCGCCTTATAATCCGGAGCACCTTATATATGTAAGAAGTTGTGATGTTTTAGTACGACTTTGGTTAAACTACAAAGCTGCAGCGCTCGCAGCGATAAGGCTCAGTTATCGTCACACAGGGCTCCGCCCACGGCGGTGGAGGCGTTTATACGCAGTATTGGACCATTCCTTGACAGGGCGTATTATAATCCAGTGCACCCTATGGTGCAGAAAATACGGTCTAACTCAGTCCATTTTAGAGACATTTAGCTATAATATCATCATATTCTTAGCTGAGGGGGACATCTTGTGATGTCACGAGATGATGTCATAACTTTATTTTGGAGGTTTGAACAAAATGACTTTAGTTCTGTCTTTTCTGGTAATAAGAAGATCTCAGTTTGACTGTTAGCGGCGGGCGATATGTATATATGTATTTACAATCTGAGGGCTTTGTTTTGTTGTTGTTGTGTTGGTGCAGCAAATGGGTGGAGCAGGGGGGCCGATGCAGCCCAGTCAAGTTCCCCCCAACCAGAATTTTCTGAACCGGGCCCCCGGTCCCATCCCCGTTTCCCACGGTAACGTCCAGCAGCAGGTAAGTAACGCCACTCGGGGCGTGCACGCCTGCCTCGTCCTCCACGTCACTTTTCTTCTTCCTTGACTGCTGGACTGCATGCCGTACTGATTCCTGCTCTCTGATCTGTCCTGCATCCAGTCTGTGGTGGTGGGCATGCCCCCCGTTAGTCAGGTCTCCATCATGGAGGAGCAGCAGAGGCAGAACAACTTGGTGAGAACAAGAAGGTTTTACTCACTCTTTGTTGTTGTGTGAATGTTGATCCAGCGTTCTTTTCCTGCTTGGTTTATTTTAATTTTTCTGCACGTTTTCTGTCATCTAACTGCTTCTGCAGACTTGGAGCCATTTTAACCGTTCATACATCAAAACGTTCAGCTCATTCAGGAGACGGCTGCTGTGGCTTCTCTTTTTGTTTTCTAAGTTTTATACTGTTTTAAAAATATTTAACTTTATTTACAAAGATTTCCCAGTAGAAATACATTGAGATCTCTTCAATTCCTTTAATAACACGGTATAATTTTTCTATTTTTTATCTTTTTATGCTACTTTTACGCATGTTTTGCTTTGTGCTGAAAATGCATATTATCTCTAATTATTATTATTATTATTATTATTATTATTATTATTATTATTATTATTATTATAGCCAATGATGTTAAACTTGTTTTCAGCCTTCATGAAGTTTTGCACAGTGAACAGAAAGCTCTTTGTCATGTGATGAAGTCTCAAACAGTCAATCATTTCTTTATATTCTGGTTATTTACTGTTTTTATTTCCAGTAAATCATTTAAAGTGGTCTTGATCAATAAATCTTTAGGATTTCTGAGGATTATTTGAACTTTAAGTGTTTTTTCACTCATTTTCTGTCCAGTCCTCATGCCTGACCATCCTGAGGACAAGTCAAGCTGAGAAATCATCAAGTTTTCTGCTAAAATCCTGTTTGTCAAACTGTTATAGATAGTATTTTGTATATATTCTAGTAAAGATATGGGAACAAATCATGTCTCTGTGACAGGCTGCTGGTAACTAAGATATCAAATCAAATTTAGCTCTTTGTCGACACAATCCTGGTTCATCCAA
Organism: Kryptolebias marmoratus; assembly: GCF_001649575.2. Lineage (NCBI taxonomy): Eukaryota > Metazoa > Chordata > Actinopteri > Cyprinodontiformes > Rivulidae > Kryptolebias > Kryptolebias marmoratus. The sequence continues at coordinate 2,782,571 of NC_051441.1, read as the reverse complement.
GTTTGTCACAATTTAGTGGCCTAACAAACAACAATGAGTGAAAAAGCATCCAAAGTCCAAAGAAGAACTAGTGAAGACCTCTTTTAATGAGATTCCAAGAAGGTCTGGCTGCTTGGAAACAGACTTTAATAAAAGCAGCATCTCCAACATGGCTGAACGGGGGACTGCATCACTTCCTGTTAAATGTGTCCTCTGCAGCCTGCTGTTAACACAAAACATCATTTATTGATAAGCTGCATGTTGGAGCTTGTTTTTTTCAGTAAAAACTGCTTTCACGTTACAATCCACCACGTCAGAAAACTAAACACTTATTGCTGAGTCAGCATTTACACGATTGTTGCCTGTTCGTAGTTTCTTCCATAGATGTGTTGCAGCTAAACTATGCGTGTAATTTGTGCTGACAATATCTATCACCCAAATCAGTATATTTCTTTTCTTTTCAAATGTAAAACAGGTGCAAGGTGAGTCTGAAAACTGCTCATTTCTGCTCCTGTTTATTTCAAAGCTTGACGAAACGCTGCTTTGCTTTGTTGGAGAACGCAGAACGTGTTGCTGTGAACTCCATCAGGGTCATCTTGTTTAACGAAATGTGCTCTTAAATCTCCTAAACTGCTCGCCCTGTTTTCAGATGACGATGAGAGCAGCCGGACCGACCAATCAGCAGCCGGCGGTCAGCGGAGCACCGCCCAACCAGGTCGCACAGAGCGGACAGGCCCAGCCCCAGGGCTCCATCCTTCGCCTCCCGAACCCGGGAGCCAATCCGCAGCTGCGCAGCCTCCTGCTCAGCCAACAGCAGCCGGTGAACTCTTTGAATTCTCCTTCTTGGAATAATTGTTTGTCAGGTTAAAAACCCCTTGAAGCCTTGGCAGAGGTTAACGCTCCGTTGTGTCTCAGCAGCAGAGCGCGGTGTCTCACATGCCAAACATGATGTCCCACCAAGGTTTAGGACAGCAGTTGGTCCACTCGGCGCCAGGAGGGGGGCCTCAAATGCAGGGCCAGTGGAGGCAGCCAATGACAGGTCAGCAAACGCCCCACTGTTTGTGGAGGAGGCAAATATTTCACACAGCAAGACATCAGGTTTCCAAAAATGAGACATGAAACAGATCATTTTCTTTCTTTATGAATTATATTTTGACTCGTAACCGTAACAGATTATTATTCAAACACGTTGCAGTCTACCGGATTTAGAAAATAATAATAAAGTAATGCGGGTGTGTTATTGTGTAACAGCTCTGATGTTCCTTCCTGCTGGTCTGTAGAGTACGCTCAGGCCTTATTTAAGGATGATCGAGCTAATTAATTGGTCAACCAATCAGTCGACCTGCCATTTGCAGAAATCTGCTGCAGGTAAATTAAAGTATGAAAATGTACTTTTTATTGCTTCCAATGACTATAAAATTTTTTTCATTTTAAATTGATTTAAAGTTCCACCAAAAACTTTCTCCACTTCTAGCTAGCCTTTTGCTGCTTTTAGCTTGAATAACGTTCAGCTTCTTTAGCTTCTTCAGTTAAGTCGTAATTCCTGAGGTTATTAAAAGTTATTTTTATCTGAGTGTTCGGTACCTGCATGTTTACTTGCTACTAATGAACTCTGAAGTAGCTCTCATTCTGTCTTAACGTTTGATTTTGAAAAGGTTTTCAAAGCGTCCTTCCTCCTCTCGGTTGGCAGGTCAGATGCTGATGTCTGGAGGTCAGAGGGGCCCCGTCCCCCAGCCCGGGATGCCCCAGGTCTCCGGCGTCATGGATGATGAAATGCTCTTGGATCTCATGTGATCGAGGAGGATTGAGGACTCTGGAACTTGACTTTTAGTTAAAATTCAGCAGCCTTTTCCCAGTTTGGACTCACGTGTCTGCTGTTCCTTCCTTTGCTACAAATATTCGGTGTTTTCAGAAGACAAATCTTACGTAGTTTCATTTTTTAAAGCACCGAACAGCAGCAGTTATGGACTAAAGTTACGAGCATTCGGGGTATTTTTTTATGTAAATAGTCATGAACTGTGAGCGCACTTATTCTTTGTGCTTCCTACTGGACTGAGCTGTTGGAAACAGTCAATTAAATCTCTTTAAACTGAACTCATCTACAAGTTTTTTATAATTGAAATCTCAAATAGTGTTATATTTTTTTCCTTTTTATTTAAGATTTCTTCTTTTTTCATATTTTCTTTATTAAATTATTCATCAAGCTGGGTTCTAGGACTAAAGTAAAGTTAATGAGTGCAGAGAGGTTTTGTAGTTGATGCATGAACAGTGTTTGTGTGCTCAGCTGAAACTCTCCGTTTCTGCAGCTCGGACTCTAAAGGTGAGGCAGAGATACTGAAATAGACACAGTAACAGATAGTTCAGTGTCTTTTTTTCTGCCAAATAGTGTCACAGTGTTAATTTTAACTACTCCAATATGTCGAGGAACCATAGAGAGCCTTTCTGTGCCAAGTAGTTCTACCAGATGGCTTCAGTTGGCTGTGTTTCCATTGGCATAATGTACAATCAGGCTGGCCGCATGCGCACACGCTGCAGACTTCATATAGATGCTCACAGTCTGCTTTTATACCACGGCCTCGTAATGCGTTTGATTTGATTTGAATCCTGCACAGTAACACTGCCTGAATGTTACAGAGCTGCTGAAGCTGCAGAACAAGAGAAGCCAAATGCCAGATGAACTTTGCTGAACCTCACAGGAACGACACACATCAGTTTGTGCCGTTACTTGTGTGTACACATGCAACAGGAAGTGATGTCAGACCCTGTCACCTGGGAGACAGAGACGGTTGCTAAGAGACTGTGACAGTGGGTTCTTGTTTCTGAGCTTTTTCTTTTTTTTTTTGACTTCTTTCCTCAGCCCCGCTTTTTTTTTTTTTTCTTCACAAGGACTCACACAGACAGACAGTAGTCCCTCAGAGGCCGGGGCTCATCCCTCCCATCCCCTCAGAGCCACACTTTAGTCTCGCCTTTTCCTGTCTCTTTCTCACCCATCTTCATCTGTCAGATCCTGTATGAGTTATGAGCCATCTGACATAAGTTTTTTTTTCTCTGTTAAAAATGTTCAACTCATGAATCATAATGGTACATCCCCAATTCTGAAAAACTTGAGACATTGTGTAAAATTTAAATATTTCAATTATTTGCCCTTGACCACCTTTTTTTAAAAAAAAAACAAACAGTAATGTTAAATTTAATGGCAGCAACACATCTTTTTAAAGTTTTTGTAGATGTTTCCCTCTGTGCAGCATCTCCTCTTCTCCCATCAGTCTGTAAACATCTGGACCTGAGGTTGTCCCATTCTGTCTGTTCAACAGTCCTGGATGGGAGCAGATGTTGCTCTAAAACCTGGACTAATGCACCCCCATACCATCAGAGAGGCAGGCTGACCTCAGAACAGTTCTCCTCTTTGGTCCAGAGGAGACACATCTGTTCACATCTGGCTTCTTCTTTGCCTGATAGAGCTTTAAGCAGCGTTTGTGGACGGCACGGTGAACTGTGTTTACAGACAGTGTTCCTGAGCAGAACAGAACCAGAACCTGATCACCAACATCCAGCCTTGACCTTTGACCTCCAAGATTACTCCAGATTCTTAAAATCCTTTCATATTTTGAACTGTAGATGATGAGATATTCAAAGTCTTCCCAGTTTTCCATTAACAGTTATTATTCTGAAACTGTTCCTCAGCCTGCTGAACCTCTGCCCATCTTTACTTCTGACAGATTCAGCCTCTAAAATATTATTTTTATATCCACTCCTCTTACTGACCTGTTGCAAAATCTTCCTACAGCAGTTTTTTATTCGTTCTGCATTCTTTTACAGCCTTTTGTTGCTTCTGGAACAACTTATTTAGATGTGTTGCTGCCATAAAATTCAAACATTACCTTATCATTTTTCTGCTTACAACATTCCATTGTGAACAAAATATGGAATTATGGAGTTTGCAAATCATTGCATCCCGTTTTATTTACATTTTGCACAACATCCCAACGTTTCAGGAACTGGGGTTTCGTTTTCAGGCAGGTAAACTCCTCTGGTAGTTTTCAAAAAGCAAAGCAGAGGAAAATTACTGAAAAAATTGTCATTTTCAACAGATGCTTGTGTGCAGGTCTGTAACAAAATGCCCCCAAAATTATAAAACTTTTGTTAGATAAATCAGAGAACTACAGGAATCATCTCTAAAGGTACCTTGTATGTATTTATCTCAAGTCTTTAATCACCTCACATAAAGCTCTTAAATATTTCTGTTACATGCCTCATATATATCGAAGACATTTGCGTTTAACATCTGATTTAAAAAATAACACAACTAAGCTGTGTCTCATCTGACAGCTTTTTACTGTAAAGTGCTTCGGGTCAGACTAACAGTGGCCTGAAATTAAAATGCTAATGACCGTGTGGCATTTTTCTGATTGTCTGTCTCGTTTGCTGCCGCGAGGAAAGCAGCGAACTGGTTTAAGGGTCAATGGACGGAGGCGAAGGGCCGGAGATGAAGATTATCCAGCCCAGTGGCATAAGTGCTGCTCAGCATAATGGGGGTGGATCGGCCCGGGGCCAGAGTTTGGTTTATGTCCTGCCGGAGGAGGCGTTGACAGGAGCGAGCGATGGGACAGCAGGACGGACGGTCTTATTATTAGCCTCGCCACACGCAGGCTGGACGGGATGTTTGTGGTCCAGGCCGCACATGCAGGGATGACAAAAGGCAGAAGGCGGGTCAGAGGAGTGGCTAACACCTAAAATTGGATTTGTTTTTATTTCTTCAGAGGCCGACTGTGGGTGGATCTGCCTGTTTTCAGACGGCTTTTATCGCCCTCCAACAAAGATTTTTGCTTGTTAATAAAATATCTCATAAACACCTGAATGAATTTAAGCGAACTTAATCATTGTGTGCACGCCTACAACTGATCAGCTTTAGGAGTCAACCTGATTCAAGATGCCAGCCACAAATCATCCACCTTAGCCTAGACAAAAATCACTATAACTTCATGAAGTTTACAGATATTGAGCTAAAATATGGTGTGGTCGTAGCTGTGAGTCTTTTCCAACATTTACTCTGAGCGCTAACAGATCACAAGATATTGAAGAATCACATGGGATACTTTTATTTTTTTAAGGTTTGACCAAAATGTCTACAACTCTGTAATTTCTCATCATACAGTAAGATCTTAGTCTAAAACACTTGCATGAATGGCGTCGAGCCTTTAATGTTCAGGAGTGATGGCAGGATGGAGCAAAAAGGGGATTAAGGGATCTGAGTTGTATGTGCAGTAAAAAAAAGGCAAAAGTCTCAGTTTCCTGGTCTGTCTTTATTCCAACCCTCACCTGCTGAGGTGGATCAGAAAGGAGATTCCCAGGCAGACCCAGATCTCTCAGGAGGGATATTATGCTCTCTTTTGGCCTGGGAACCTTTTGGGACCCCCAGGAGAAGCTGGAGACTGATGTCTGCATCCCATCGACAGAAAAGCAGCAGAAGAAGATGAACAGACGGATGAATAAAATCAGAAGCAAAAGGCTCCGGAGTGTTTGGTCCTCATGTGCTCGTCATGACAGCCTGAATGTTCAGTTTGGTCTGTGCAGCCGGTGGCGTGCTGTTTCAACATCAGATACGGATCAGGGCTTCGTTAGGGCCTCTGAGGCTGTGAGGAGTTCAGTCTGGAAACAGCGTGTGGCGAAGGGGGGAGACGGGGGTGGGAGGGGGGTGAGAAAGGCAGGAGGCCTGTTCTCAGCACCTCTGGCGAATCTGCTCCACTTCCTCCCCGCACGCCATTTCAGGGCAACGGCAGAGGTGCAGCAACTGCTGGTTCCAGGGCCCCAGGGGAACCACCTCTCTCTGCAGTGCCTCGGTCTTTAAGATAGTCTGCTCTTTTCTGACGTGATCAGTGTTTGTTTCAAAACTGTGTTGCTTTGAGAAGTAAGGAGAATTTCTCCTCCGCTTCCAAACAACTGAATGATGGTTGGGTCACAAAGAAAGGAAATTAAAAACAAAAAGTGCCCTTTCTGTTATCTCATTTTAAAGCATTGCACAGTAGGAATGGTGTGACAGAAATATTTAGTAGTTTTGACGCTGATTTTTTTTAACATTAGTACACCTTGAAACTGCTGATCCACCCGTCTCTACTGAGCATATATAGTGTAGAAACACAGACATTTTTAGTTGAGAAAACAGACAAACGAAACAAACGGTGTCATACAAAAACGCAGAGGTTTAATATTAGCTAATGGAGCGTTCTTTCACACTGGTGCGAGAAAAAGTTATTTTTAGCGTGAAAAGTAGTTTAAAAAACTGTCACTTATTTGGCTAACCATGAGCGCAGCCTGGATGAAGACTTCTGCCTTTTTTACCCCCATACTCCTCTATGACTGATGTCACAGCTGATAAGGTAACTACTGATAACTACTTGACATCGCTTCAAAAATGACCAGACTATCCCTTTAAAGAGGAAGCAGAAAAACTAGAAGCGCTGCTTTTTGTCTTCATATGAGGCGCATTAATCCTCACTGAGGCTCCCATCTTTATTCATTATGGGCCTGTGGTGTCCACTCAATCAGCTGCTGATGGAGCGCACACTCCTCGGTGAGGGAGGAGAGGGAGGTTACACTCCACACCACACAGCCTGCTGCAGTACAGAGACACAAACAGGGAGGGGGAGGGGGGGGGCATCTTTTAAATAATGAGCCGAGGAGGGAGGAGAAAGAGGGGAGGTGAGACAACTGGTGGTGAAAAGAGAGCAGCTATAGATTGAGAGGTTCAGAGTAAAAAGGGGGGAGAGGAGAGTCGATATGAAGAGCAGGCGATCAGGAGGAGGACAACACCTCCACACACCACTGAGGTGTGTGTGTGTGTGAGAGAGAGAGAGAGGGATGGGGGAGAGTGTGTGTGAGAGTTAGCGAAAGGGAGGGATATCCACTGCACTGTTGTGTGACTGGAAATTTAATAGAGCGAGGGAGGGGAGGGGTGAGGAGGAAGAGAGGAAGAAGCGACGCAATGCAAAAGCTCTGAGCAGAAATTCGCTGCTGGGGGGTGGGGGACAGGCTGCAGAGTGGTGGTGGGGGCGATGGGGGTCCACGTCAGGGAGGACATATTGAGCATAAAGCGGAGGAGAAACAGGTTGGACACCCTGTTGCTGCATCCAGACTCACTCAGTGTGAGGAGGAGGAGGGGAGGGGAGGGGAGGAGGGGAGGGGTCACTGATTCATCCCGTTTAAATCAAGACAGAGCTGTGTGTGTGTGTGTGTGTGTGTGTGAGAGAGAGAGAGAGAGAGAAAGAGAGAGAGGGAGAGAGGAGGTGTGGGGGAAGGGATCACGTGACTGTGATGCTGAGGATGTCCCAGTATCAATCAGCACTAATCAACTCCCAAATAATCACCTGTAACTGCCCCCCTGAGGTGACTGACAGGTCAAGCAGACCCCACCCCCTTCACTCCCTGCCCTCTGACCCCCCCTCCCCTCCACACCTCCACCATCGCACGCTCGTGTCAGGAGGGGATCTGCAGCAGATCCGGCGCCGTACAGGTGCGGCTGAGCAGCGTACGTGAGCGTTGCCATGGGAACGGGCCAAGCAGCAAATAATCCCATAACGAGGAGTAAACACCGTCACAGATCACACCGACGTGAAGCTACATGTGACCCAACAACAACTATGACACAAGTTGAGGGGGAGTAAGAACCCGTTTTTACCGCACAAAGGCAAGGAGCGATAATGTTTTTTTTTGTCTGTGTTAGTAAAATATCTCACGCATCCCTGAATGGATTGTAATGAAACTCAACATCTGCAACTGATTACCTTTTACAGGCAGCCTGATTCAAGATGGCCACCAAAGATGGCCATCATGACCAAAAACAAAAATGGCTCACAGCTGTGGTGGTAGTAGCTGAGGGTGATCCCTCACTGATGGCTCCAGATCCTGTTTCAAACTTTACCATCAGCTACTAAAACCAACCCTGTTTGTTAGCAAAATATCACCCGGACCAGTGGATGGATTTTTATGAAACTTTTAGGAAAATAACCTTTCTATGTTTGTGCACATGCGCCCTGTCCAATTCAAGATGGCCGCCACAGCCAACTGACCTTATATAGATCAAAAATAGGTCCAACTCAGCCAGTGTTGCAGACACTGAGCTAAAACCTGGTGAGGCAGTAGCTGAGAGTCATACACAACACGTGCTCTAAGTGCTAAACACTGCAGGACATCCTGGCTTAAAACTTAAGCATGACCCTGTTTGTCTGTTAGCAAAATATCTCCTGAAGCACTGGACAGATTTCAGTGAAACTTTCAGAAAGTAAAGATTAGATGGGCGTCTACAACTGATTAGGTTTTGGAGTCAACCCATTACAAGATGGCCCCCACAGCCAACACTAAAACGGCTATAACTCGGTCTGTTTGCCAGATATTGAGCTAAAATTGAACAAAACTGCTGCAGCTCAATCATCCCTCAACATGAGATGATCTTAGTCTTAAACGCGGCATGAAAGGTGGCGGCGATATGCATTCCCTCAAAGGGCTTTATGTGTGAAGTGCTGCAGAGAAACTTATTTAAATGATGGTTGTTTTAAGAAGAAATACTTGAAATAACTGAGGAGTGGGTGAAGTCGGGCCCCTCCGTGGACACCGGTGGTTCCGTCCAACCTGAAGATTTCTGAGACAATTCTCATTATAGCCGCGCGAGGACAGGCTGAATCAATCTGAGAGGGGGGAGGGAGGTGAGGGAGACAGCGAGGAGGGAGGGAGACAGCAGCGGCGGCTCTGCAGAGGAACACGCGCTTATTTGAGGGAAGATGGGAGCTGTCGGAGTGCGGAGCGGCGCGCGCTGAGCCGGATTCACGACCCGAGACCGGATTTTATTCTCAAACATTCGAGGGAGAAAAGGTGAGTCCGGATGACATTCACACGCTCGCGAGCTGCGGGGCTGTCTGCTGCGTGTGCACGCGCGCGCGCTCGGCGGCGGTCAGTTGTTTTCTCCAACAAACTGCTTGAACCTCATGATTCACGTGCTGATGTGATGTGACACCTGCGCTCGTGCCGCCTCTCGTGATATGATGGAGAAAACGGATCGTGTGATTTTTTTTCCTCATCGATTTAAACTTTTGCCCAAACATTTTGTTTATTTGCGTGTTTGATGTTTTTTATTTATATATTTATTTATTAGCCCCTGTAACCTTGGCGATGAGGAGAGCAGCATCCACCACTGGCGCACGAGCTGTGATACTGGATCCAGCTCACGCGCAGCTTCCACTGAAACGCAGCTCATTTAAACCTGAATTTAATCTGTGTGTTGAGCTTTAAGACCCGGATCCGGGTCTGATCCGGGTCCGATCCGCGATGAGCCCAGATTTGCGGGAAAATGCGCAGGAACCTGCGGGTTTACGCGCGCGACGGGTTTGAAGCTTCGAGCCTCGTTGGGGGTTGAAATGGGGGCACTGGGGCAGGATTAGACAAGACAAAGGGTTCGGGAAGAGGCGGTGTTGAGTTCTGACTAACAGGCATGGACAGGCGGGCGATGATGTAACCAGAAAGTATCGGATTCTGTTGAGACGCAGCAACAACTTGGTTGCCATCCTCAGACTGATTTGCAGCTTTTGTTTTACACCCTGAAAAGTGTAAAAATTACTGTTAATATCGCCCGCAGCTCAAAGGCGGGCGCTTATGTTTTTGCAAATGTTCGAGTTTGCGTGTCTGTTAGTAAAATATCTCACGAACCACTGCACAGATTTGAATGAAACTTGCAGAAAGTAATCACTGGATGTAGCTCTACAACTGATCAAGGTTTGGGGCCAAGCCGATTCAAGATGGCCGTCACAGCCAGCTGTCTTTAAAGATCATAAAAATGGCTGTAACTCAGCCAACTGTGCAGATATTGAGCTAAAATGTGGTGTGGTAGTAGCTGAGAGTCATCCTCAACACACACTCTAAGCTCTGACAGACTGTTTGGAGTCAACCATGGCTGTCTGTTAGCAAAATATCTCAAGAATAATTGCATGGATTTTCATTAAACTTCCAGGAAATAATCCTTGGATGTGCAGCTACAACTGTTTCACTGTTAGTGCTGATCCAATTTAAGATGACCATAACCCTAACCATAGCTAATCAACATTAGCTAATACGAAAATGGCTGTATTTCAGTTAGTTTTATAGATATTTTGCTCAGAAAACAAGAACTTTGCCTAAAACTTAAGCCTTAATGGTTGCAGTTGATCCTGCTTGTCTGTTAGCAAAATATCTCATTACCCCCTTGATATATTTTAATGAAAGTAGATCTACAATGGATTAAGTTTAGGACTCAACCTAATTCAAGATCATTGCCGCTGCTGATCAGCGTTAGCTAACACAGAAATGGCTTCAATCCAGTGAGTTTTACAGATATTGAGCTAAACTTTGGTGTAGCTGAGAGTCATTCCCAGCACATAGTTTTCTCCTCCTAACGGCATGAAAGGCTGCAGACGACACGTAGTCCTTTAAAGAACACTGTTGGCCTTTAGTTCTGCCTGTAAATTCCAGCTCAGACGTCAGGGGAAGCCCATGGACGTGTCCCGTTTATGAGGCCTTAGATGTGAAGCTCTAAAACTTTAGGAGGACGGTAAGCGTTCACGCTGACAGTAAAACATGCATGTCGCTCGTTCATGTTGGGGCCTTCCCTCTCTGTCGTGAGGAGGAGAGGGTTCTGCCGCTGTCTGATGATGACGATGATGATGATGAACTGTGCACCAGCTCCAGTTACTCCACACAGTTTCATGAGAAGCTTGTCACATGATGTTATGTTTAAAGACGAGAGCTTTTTTGCTCGGGGGTAGGAGGGGGGGCAGACACGTTTCTGCTGGAACGCGAGGAGGAAATGTCACCAGGATTTGGTTGATCTTAAACTTTCCTTCCTCCCACTTTTCAAACCAAAGTTACAATGAATTCAGAGTGGGCCCAATTACATTTCTTTGCAGGAATGCATATCACCTGCCACCTTATAGATGTGTTTTGGTGAAATTTAAAAAAAAAAAAAGGTTTGCACAATGTCACACTCAGAGGGTGTGTTGGGGTTGACTTTCAGCTACTGTAAAAACAAATTTTAGCTCAATATTTGTAAAAACTGGGAACACACAAATGCACAAACACACGCAAAGACATTATCACCCACCCTCAGCGTTCAGCATCATGTGGTGAGCTGTCTCTTCAGCATCTCTCCTTTGGTTTAACGGTAGGTGCGACTTTCCACAGGCCTCATTCTTGGGAATTTGCTGGCAGAGAATTTCAGGAAGACTTTGTGTTGAATTAATAAAGAGCTAAAAGAAGAGAATCGGTTGCGTTACTTAAATCAAGTTCTTTATGCTCTGAAGGTGCAGAGTCATGACATCTCTTGGCCTCCTGCGCACGTTATTAAAATTAAACAGTGTCATGATTCACACGGAAAGGTGAACACAGATTAGATAAAGGGACAAAAGGGAAAAATGTTTTATTCAGTTTAGTCTCCTTTTAAAGGCATCTCTACATTTCAAGCATTAAACTCTTCTCTTAAAGGGATAGTCTGGTCGTTTTTGAAGAGACGTTCTGTCAAACTATTATTAATTGGTGGTTTATCAGCAGTAATGTCAGTTTTGGAGCACAGAGTGTGGAGAAAAAGGCAGAAGTCTTCATCCAGGCTAGGCTAACTGCTAACCAAACAACTTGAGGGCTTGTTTCTTGTTGGTTTTCAGGAAACAAGCAAGGTGCAATTCCTTCTCCAAAACGGGTGCAAAGGAACGCTCCTATACCCAGTGAGCAATAGATGTGTTTTCTACACATTCAGTCTAGAGCAGTGGTTTTCAATTAAAACTCTGCAAAGTCCACCTAGGGATTTTTTTCTTTAGCAGAAGTCCAGAATATGTCCAGTATAACTTTCAGTTCTCTTTTAGTCACAGCTATTTTGTTTTTTTTTTTCACTCACCAGATTGTCTTTTCTGGCCGGCAGCTTCTCTCTGCAGAGAAAACTCAAGGCCAGGAGTGGGAATAACCATAAAGGCTAAAAACGTTACAACACTTTAAATGAATTACTGTAAATGTGGTAAAAGCTGTGTTGCTTAAAATGAATTGTCTTAATTGATAAGAAAAGCTGGTCCACATAAAATGAATTACTGTATATATGGAAAATAAGTGCAAGTAAAGTACTTCTATTTTTATTAGTTTATATAAAAAAATCTTTTCATTCCTGGTCCAGATAAACTTTATTTGTGTCCCGACCTCAGAATGTCTCTTGGGGATCCCTGTGGAAACACGGTGGTTGTTCGGTTTAGAAAACCATGCAAAAGTGTAGATGTTTAATATTACTAATGTGGCCTTTTTAAAGAAAGAGTTGTTCTTTAAGCCTGGAAAACTATAAAAAACAGACCCTCGTTTGGTTAGCCATTAGCCTAGGCATGAGGAAGACTTCTGCGCTCTTCTTCCCACTCTGTGCTTCATCACTGATGTCACGGCTGCTAAGGTCCTAACTACTGATAACTATTTGACAGAACATTACTCCAAAAATGATCAGACTACCTCTTTAAAGAAACCAAAGGAAAAAAAAAATCAAAACTCATGATAGTTTTTCTAAATTCTAACATGTTTGCTCTTTATGAAAGCTAAAGCAGCTCCACATCTTTAACAATTAATACAGCAAATCCAGTTTTATTCCTCAGAGCTGAGCAGCAGCAGCAGCAGAAGAAGAAGAAGAGGAAGAAGAGGGGAGCAAAGAAAGAATATTTCAAATGTAGATTAAAGATAGCATGCTGCCAACTTACTAATTCTAACTGTCAACCGGTAATTCAAACACATAGTCATACATGTCGCACCGAATCCTTCCTGTGTCGCAAATTAAGCCCCAGCTGAGCGATTTCAGTCATCTGAGGATTCAAGCCAGGCTGCTTTTTAATTTCTGAGGCACACTACTTATGCATGGCCGATGAGCTTGATGAAAAACAAGCGAGCAGGTTAACAGGGACATGGTAAATTACACCCGCACACCTGTCCTCGAAGGCGGGGTGTGACATTCAGATAATGCTCAGCTCCCCCCCTGCTGCTCCAACGCCGTGGAAATTTGGAGCTTTTACGGATTATTTCTTGAGGAGATGTTGGAAAAGTTTCAAAACAAACACAACGAGGTGAGAAAGGTCACGAGAGGTGTCCAGCATATAAATGACCACCCGCCGCCGCCCAATGTCAAGGAATCGTGTGTCTCTCAAATAAAGACAATGGTTTAATCTGGTGAAAGTGCAGCTTGCCTGTCTTTGTCCCCGTACTGTAAAAGGACAAAGGACAGCATTAATTCTGAGGGACATTTATGCTGCTGCATTAGAATGCGATGTGAATAACGGCTGCCCTAAATTTGTGTGCGCCTGTGCATGCATGTGGCTTCAGCACATCCCACTTTGTGCATAAAACAGTGAGCAGGAGGAAGCCGGAGATAATAGATGACACTTGAACCGCTGTAATCAGGGCAAGCTGGTTGCTGATCTCTCCATACAGGGAGAATGTCAGTGATTGATGGCTGCACAACTTGCTGATGTGCACAGGGTGAAGGGTGAAGAGAGAGTCACAGATCGGGCAAGAGAGGCTGAAAACTGTGGGAACAACCTCCGGCTGTCCCTTTAATACGGTCTGATCATTTCTGAAGTGATGCTCTGTCAAATAGTTATCAGTGGTTTGTGCCTTATCAGCCATGGCATCAGTCATAGGGCACAGAGGGTGGAGAAAAAGGCAGAAGTCTAGGCTAGACTAATGGTTAACTAAATAAGGACATGTTTTTCTTCTTTTTTGGTTTTTTAATTAATTTTTCAGGCTTAAATAACAACACTAGTGTGGAAGAATGCTCTATTAGATAATATTAAACAGCTACATCAGTGGTCTTCAATTAAAATTGAACAAGAGCCGCCTAAAGAAGACGTTTTACAGTATATATATTTAATTTCTCTTAGTGTTTTTTCTTCACCATGTTGTCCTTTCAGGCCTGTACCCGTCTGCGGGCAGGCAGCTTCTTCCTGCAGAGAGAAACAGAAAAAAACATGGGAATTACTGTAAAATCTAAAATAAAAACTGCACCACTTCAAATGAATCACTGTAAATATTTAGACCTCATTTAGGGCAACAAGTTAAACTAGTTTAAATAGTTTGAAACCATAAAACAACTGAGACTGAGTCAAGACTATCATAAAAAAACCTCTTCTGAGTGTTACTATGTAATGTATATTTGCTGAGCAAAGACCGTATGTGGTGACGGTTCTGAGGCGCCACCAGCATCAACACAATCTATGTTCAGCACATATGCATTCAGTTAGAAATAAGGATGTTGTTCAGCTGAGAAAACAGCAGCAAACTAAACAAATGGTGTAAAAATGAAGGTTTTAATGTCAACCAATGTAGCGTTCTTTCACACTAATATGTTGTTTTTGAGAAAGTTGTTTTATAAGCCCGAAAAAAAAAATGAATAAAACAACTGGCCTTCGTTTGGCTAGCCATTATCCTAGTCTAGAGGAAGACTAAGGTACTAACTATTGTTAACTATTTGACAAAACACTGCTTAAAACATCACCAGACTCTCCCTTTAATGGTGCAGCACGATGAGCCCCCTCTCTGAGACACGTCCCCGCCGGTCACCGTGTCTTGAACCTGGACGTTGGTTTCTGAGATTGGGTTGTTTTGCATGATGTGTCTCAGTTTGAGTGGCAGTAACCAGGAGGCAGGAGGAGCATGAGCACTGACCCGCCTGCTGCAGAAATGCTACGCTGCCCATGATGGAGGGGTGGGTATAATTAGCCGTGATTGGTTTGACTGAGTCTCCCATCCCATCCTGGGTGTTGGCCCTCTGGGGATCATGATGACTGTCCGGGCATTAATTATTGAATAATAGTAGGAGGAATGGGAATGGTTAATGGCATCAAAATGAATGCTATAATCCATTGAATTGACATAATTAGAAATGGTGAGATTTCCCCTGAGGACCATGTTCTCATCATGACCTGAAGTGGAGAGGGATGCCTGAAAAATGAACTGAGGCGACCAAATCAAAAAGTGTCCTCTTTGTGTCTCCAGAGACTAAATCTTCTAGGATGCTGTTTGTTTCCTGCTGTTTTCAATTAAATGCCTCACATTCCTTAAAGGAATGCATATCACCCGCCGCCTTTCAGGCCAACGTTTTAAACTAAGATCACCTCATGTTGTAGGCACTGCGATCAAAAAATAACAACTGCACGATCCGATTCGTGATATTACAAAATGACTGTCAGCTACTACCACATCACATCTAAGCTAAATATTTGTAAAATTGGCTGAGTTATAGTCATGTTTGTGTTGGCTAATGTCAATTAGCTGTGATGGCTTCTTAACTTGGATTGACTCTAAAAGTTAATCAGGTATAGACGTACACTGAATAATTGTTTCCTGAAAGTTTAATTAAAGTCATTATTTTTTGCAAACAGACAGAGTTGACTTCGAATAGTTAGAGGCAAAGATGTTGCACAGGTTGTCTGTGCTCAGAATATGTGTTGGGGATCAGTCTCAGCTACTATCACACCAGATTTTAGGTGAAAATATATAAAACTGGCTGAATTATAGCCTTTTTGGTGTTTTTTAAAGTCAGTTTGCTGCAGCAGCCGCCTTAAACTGGACTGACTCTATAACTTGGTCTGTTGCAGAAGTATTTCCAATGAATATCTCTGCAAGTTTCATCAAAATTCATCATAAAACATTTTATTAACAGAGAGACAGACACAGACACAAGGAAAAACAGTTGTGCCCTGCTTCGGCTTTCAGCGGCGGGCGATAATGCGAGGGAGAGCGGTCAGCCGTGGTGTCCGATATTGAGTTTGGCAATAAGAAGATATATTATCTTTGTCTGGATTAGTAAATGTGATTGGGTAATGAAGGCGGTCAGGCCTCAGTAGCTGCAGCTACTGCCGGCTTGGCTGCATCTAAGAACAGAGTCTTGAGGGAGTTTGTTTCGGGTCAGTGATGGCATAAGGGCTCAGTGCAGCATTGCAGAGTCAGGTTGGGGTCTTTCGGCGGTCTGCCTCGCTGACTGACGGCGCTGGAGGCGCAGCGGCAGTGGAATACTGATGCTGATGATGACAGTATACAGAAGGGGATTAATCTGTTGGTCCCCTTGCAGCTTATTGAAACAATTCTTTTGAAAAGTGATTCACTGAACCCTCCTGAAGCTCTCGTAACTGAAGAGAGGAAGAGAAGCCCTTGTAACTTCAGGCCCACTTGACCCGTCGGCTCAAATGGACCTGAAAAACAATTGTCTAATTATATATCTGCATGCCTTTAAGATGTGATAGAGTAAACAAAAAATGTGAAATGATTTGTTGTTTATTTTATAAAGTGGTGCTAGAAACTATTGATCCTTACATTATAGTCATGTTTCAAACTAAGGGTCTATGGTTCATTTAGTCATTGATGAGTTTGTTAACTCGTAGCTTAGTGGTTTGGTTTCATTTTACACAGAAAACTGCAAGCAAACCAAACTGTGTCACTCCTGGGTGCCTGATTGTGTCATGAAGTGGTGAAGCAAAGACACTGAATCAGTGAATGAATATGGCAGGAGCACTTTCATGTGGGTGACCCGAGTTTGAGTTTTGATCCCCAAAAAGGAAGAGTTTTCTTTCCGTTTTCTCACTTTTTATGAACCCATGGATATATTGCACGCTCTTAATTAGGGTTAAAGTTTTTACTCTATTCTGTCTGATCATTGTCAGAAAAAGATTTATTACAGTTTAACACTTACCAAAACTTTATATTTTTTTATATGCTGAATTAGACTGAACCAACTCAAAGTTCAGGGAGGGGAGTTTAAATGTAGCAATTAGTTTTAAAAATACTCACTGCAAATTATAAAATCAAACATGAAAACTTGAACCTCATCAAGAGGGAAAATAAACCAGAGTTTAACTTAAATGGTCTAAACACCGCAGGTGTGAAAATAAAAAGTGTTTGACCCTAATTAGTATTATTCAGCCTATTTAAAAAGTAGTTTGGTTTGGTTGTTTTCACCACACTGAACATGGAGCAGAGAAAGTAAAGACTAGAGCTGCTGAAGAGCTCAGAGAGAAGAATATAGATGTTCATGTTAAAGGTAAAGACTCCAAGACCATCTTATTAAAAAGCAGAAGGTCCATAGGACTGTAGCCAACCTTCCAGGACGGTGGACGCATGAAGAAATGCGACTCCACGTTAATCAGATAAATAGTGCAGAAGGTAATAAAAGAGCCAAAGAAACCCACCAAAACCATTCAAACTGGACTCCAAATTCAAGGTTTTACTTTCAGATCACACCATTTTTTTGACTCATGATGGGTTCCATGGAAGAAGACCCAGAAGGCTCCACTACTGACAGAAAAACACAAAAAAGCCAAACAGGAATTCACCAAAATCCATGGTGAGAAGCCTCAAAAGTTCTGGAAGAAGTTTCTGAGACTGATTAGACAGAACTGGAGCTTTTTGGTCAGTCATCAGTCTTTTTTTTTACTCTTGTGGAAGGGTACCAACAAATTTTATCCATGCCGTCTGTAAATATTGATGATGGAGAAACAGATAGTGAATGATAGCAGTAAACATGAAATTACAACCCTGATGACCAAAAGTGTGATGCTTAACAGTTTTTTTATTCCCCTCCTGCTGTTGTTGTGTATTTTTTTTTTTTTTTTTGGTTCAGTTGGTGTGATTCAGCCCGACAGAGACAGGTTTAGTTTCCACGGCACTCTAAGAGATCACAATGAGATGCCTGGAGAGAAGCGTGGGCGCGCTGTCGCACACGACGACACGTAATCAAATGTCCTTTTTGTATTCGCTTGGAGGTTGTTGTGTTTTCAGGGGCAGCAGTGGGGGCGGCGCTGATGTCACTGTGAGATGGTGGCTCCAGAGGAGGGCCATGAGACACGCCGGCAGTGGTGCCGGGGGGCCCTCAAGGAGGCAGTTAGTGAAGCTACATGCTATCGCTGTGATAAATCCAACATTTGTCTTCAGTGCACACCTTTACGGCTGGTTTTCTGAATCCTCAGACTCTCTGCGATACATATAGAGTCTCAGTGAGGTGGAGGTGAAGGTGAATGATTACGTTTTTTTGCCCGTGTTTGTGTGTCTGTCACCAAAATGCCTCATGAATCACTGAATGGATTTTAATGAAATGTGCAAAATGGAATCATTGGATGAACATCCACAGCTGATTAACTTATGACTGCTACAGCCAACTGGCCTTAGAAAATAGCTATATTTCAGTCAGTTATACAGATAATGACCTAAAGTTTGGTGTGGTAGTAGCTGAGAGTCATCCTTGACACATTCTCAGCGTGTAAATAAAGTTATTTTTAAGGTTTGACCAAATGGCTGCAACTCCGTTATTTCTCAACATGAGAATTTAGTCCAAACTGATGGCATTAAATTATATATATGCCACCGTTGCACGATTCTTTTATGGTGGCTTGTGAGACAATGAGGTTCACATTTCTTTAAGTGGACTAAAAATATTCATGTACTTCCCATATCTTAAAGCTCGTGTGAGTCCTAAATTGATGATTTAATCAGACTAGAAAAAGTTCAGACTCTCAGCATCACATTTGGAGTAACTGGAGCCAGTTTTCCTCCCACCTGTGTGCCTGCGGCGGCCTGCGTCTGTCAACAGAACAAGTTGTTTTGTCAGTCATCACTCATTTCTCTATTTTGAGACAGAATCTTTTGAAAGTTTTCCGGGTCCAAAAACCGACTGGATCTGGGAACTCCGCGGGGGTTTGGTGGATTGTGACACCCTGCGTTGGGAGCTGCAGAGCAGGCCGGGTCCGCGGACACCCTGAGCCCCCGCTGACGTGACGGAGAGACGCAATGATGGCGAGTGGTTACTATGGCAGGTTACTATGGCAACCCCAGGTCTCTGCGAGAGCTTCCATTTCGCACAGCGTGGGAAGAGTGGGAGAGACAGAAAGAGAGAGAGGGGTGGAGAGAAGAACCCGCAGAGAAGGAAGGGTGGAGAAATCAGCAGAGGAGGTGAGGTACGGAAATAAACACGCCTTGGGAGGAGCAGAAGGAGAGGAGGAGAAGGAAAGGAGGCGAGGAGAAAGGAGTTAAAGGAGGGAAAATGATGGAGGGTTGTGTGAGTGACAGGGTGAGACTGAGGTGTGATCAGAGGGCAGGAGAGACGATCAGATCTGCAACGACACGCTGGAATGTTTCTGCTCCGTTTTCTAATCAGTTCATTTCCACTTCTTCGTCTCTCTTTCCTTCCTCTCCCTCACCACGGCGCTCCGCAGTGGGAGACGTGGTGCCGGTCTTGGTGATGGGTCTCCATGGAGACGTCCATCAGTCAGTCCGTGTCAGTGTTTTTGTGGGCAGAGCCTTATCGTGTTTGTCAGTGTGAGTGTTTATCTGTCTCTGTGTTAGTCAGAGTGTCACTCATAGCTGAGGCCTGAATGGATGGCGGCCCGGAGCGTGTTGCTTATCATGTGTGCACGCACGCACATGCCACTTGTTTGTTTGCAAACAGACAAGCTTTTATACTTTAAACTCTTGTGTACATTAGTGAGCTGTAGATACAGGCAGATGGATACGTAATAGAAGTAGTTCCATCTCTCTTCTCTTTGCACCAGAAGTTGATCCAAGAGCTCCATTTCGCTATAAAATCAGTTTCTGTTCTGTCTCCATCTTTTCTGCAGCCTAAAAAGTCACATTATAAATAAAGTGTGTCGAACAGGTTTAACTACCATTTAATCACTTTGGAGTTTGGTAAAAAAAACTGTCAAAGTAAAACTAATTGGATGGGACTCTGACACAAACAATGTTTTTTACTCTCAGACAGGATTCAGAGTTATTGGGGGTGCTGGCGGCTGCTTGTCCTTTGTGGCTTCAACTTCTGGCTTCTAGTCGTCTCTCTAGTTAGATATATTATATCTAGATGAGTCCAAAACCCTCAGTCATTGGGACAGAATAGAAACTTAGAAGAGTCTTGGCTCCTTTATTTAAACGGTGCTTTAAAAATTAAACTAAAAAGCTCCAGCACATCTCCAGCGATGGAGATCTCAGTTGTTGTTGGTGTTGCTTTTGATGGTAAATGTCAGATGCATAAAGGTTGCAACTGTTGAAGACTATATGGTGACTCAAAGTTGCAGGAAAATTATGAGAAAAAAGGTGGATTTTTCATTGCAGTCTCACTGAATTCTGAATATTTGAGATAAATTTAGAAAAACACAGCCCATTTCCATGTGCACGGATTGCATATTTGTATATCAGGCTGTGCACATTGTTTTGTTGTCCACCCCCACCCACATCGTACCCGCCTCGACCTGCTTTGTGCCCTCCCTGGCATCCTCCTCCATGTTTGCGATGTAATCTACTGGAGTACACTTTTTGAAACGAAGATGGGCAGATTTGTGCCTTGGGTGCGCTGACAATCGGGTGAGTGTTGCACAATCACAGTGTTACTCTGGTGATGTGAAAGCAAACATGTAGGTACTTACACCCGCTCCATGCTGGGACTAACAGTCTTAAACCTTCAGAGAGGCTTCGAAAGGATTGAGTTTGTACTGATGCTGCAGCCAGAATCATGTAAGACATGATGATGCATTCTTGGTCTGGGAACATAATCTGAAACATGCATTAGTTTGAACATAAACGCCAAGAATAAATCACTGTAGGCGCTTTCAGAATCTAGTGAATTGTAATGTATATGAATATTGAATTCTTATGGGCCAAAACTAAACTAACAAATTTTCTTCAGAAATCTATCACCAGACTGGCGTCAGAATCAGCCATGAAAAAACTATCTCTGTCGAACTCTTGCTGTAATCTTTGCATTTTTCATCAACATACAGTTATCTTTCTCAACACTGATGCAGCATTTTATAAATTGTATGTTATAGTATCCTCTAGTTTCTACTTACAGAACAGAACTTTACATTATTATCCTTAAAAATCTGTTGCTTCCTTCCACATTTCTTGGTCTTCTTCAGCCTGAGAGTCACTGCCCTGCGTGTGAAATAGCGTGCTGATGACCTCGACCTTGAGCAGCCAATAAATACTCTTAATTATGGTTCTAATTAGAAACAAGCGTGTGTCGCAGCCTCGATGGGAGCAGCTGGATTATGTGTGTGAAAGCTGTAAGTGAGGTGGACTCGACTTAATGTTTAATTTAAAAACAGCAGCGGTTAACTCCTAAGTGCTGCAGTTACTCCGCTTTGTTGAAATGCAGCAACTTGTCCGGCCCAATTAGCGAGGTGGCGAGCCGTGTCCAGGTATGTGGACGGGCTCAGGGCCCGACTCCCGCTGTTAGAGTCATACCTAACAACCAGCACACGACACATCCTGGTGCTTCTGCTTCACCTAAATGCTGTAAATACGAAAAACCTCTCAACCTGCAACACTCACGATTCACCAAAAACCTGCTTTTTATTTTAAAATCCAACCTTAAAGTAACACTTTTTGAATTACCTATTGATTTTTTGCATCATAATTTTATTATTTTTTTACATTTTAATCATTATTATATTAATTATTATCAACTAATCGATATTGAAGTGAAGTTTATAAATAATGAGCTGCTACCACACCAAATTTAGGTCATTATCTGAAAACTTCGAGCCATTTTGATGTGGGGGCCATCTTTTATTGTGTTGACTCTCAAAGTCCAAAAATTACTCTCTGAAACTTTCTCTGAAATCTGTCCAATGATTCATGAGATATTTTGTTAATCGTACAGACAGACTCAAGCAAAAACATCATCGCTCCTCCGTCTTCTGAGGCAGGTGATGAAAACACAGCAGAAGTCTTTCCTGCAGAATCCAACAGTCGAAGCGGACGGATCCTGCTCTGACTGAACGCTGAACCAGGATCAGTTCTTGCAAACAGCTGGAAGCAACAAATGCTCAGAAACACGGGCAAAGGTTTGAGAGACAAAACAAACAAATGCCATTTCCTCGGCTCTGTAAATAACTCTGAGACATTTTGATTAGCTGCTGGTTTTGGGTTTCCCTCTCAGCAAGCAGGAAGTGAGTCGATCAACAACCTGAAACGTGAATTAACTGTTGGCCGCAGGCGGAGGAGGAGTGATAATGTTTTGGTCAAATCTGTATGTGTTTGTCTGTACTGTCAGCAAAATATTTCGTGTTTCATGTATCAGCTTTTATTGAAACTCTCAGAAAGTAATCTCTAAAACTAAATAACTTTTGGAGTCAACCCAATTCAAGATGGCCGCCAGAGCCAGAGCTAAGCGACCTTAACAAACATAAAAATGGCTACAACTCTTAAGATCAAATTTGGCGTGGTAGTAGCTGAGATTTATTCACAACACCAAAATTTCTTAACATAAAAGAATAAAACTCTGGCATGAAAGACAGTGGGCGATAGGCAACACTTCAAGGAATGCTAAACTTTTAATTTTTTTAAGTTAAAATCACCTGGATTTGGTCTAAAGTTTGAGAGCAGTGAGATGTTAACATTAAAGAGCTTTTCATCCGGCTGCGTAATGACAAGTGGTCTGACCGTGTGGGGGGGAGGGAATGTGATGGCAGTTAATGGGAGCTTTTTAAGCAGGGTGATGAACACAGCGACTTTTAATCTGCAGCTCTCGGCCTCCTCTGAAGGAGGAGGAGGTCCCCGCTCCTGCAGGAGCAGTTCTGAATAGATCGGGGCTCCTTCCTGCATCTCAATGAGAGCAGCGCTGCGTCTCCGGACACTTTGAGTGGGAGGGTGTGGGGCGGGGGTGCTGGTATATCCTATTCGTCAAGGATAAGCAGTGATTAAAATGTAGGACGTCAAAAAAATTTGGAAATGAATAAATTATTTAAATAAAAGGTTCTGCTGTTTTCTAAAAATAAGGATCTTTTGTAATAGTGCTGCAATACAAAACAAACAAACAAATACAAAAAACGTAGAAGGAGCGATTGGAGACTGCCTGACCTGCCATGAGAAGACATCAGGGAGCAGCAAGGTTAAAAACTATTCTAATTCGGGCTTTTTGGCTCAGGCCTAGGGTTAGGGTCTCCTTAGGGTTGAGGGTTAGGGTTAGGGTTAGGGTTAGGGTCTCCTCAGGGTTGAAGGGGTTAGGGGTTTTTGGCCCATGGCTAGGGTTAGGGTCTCCTCAGGGTTGAAGGGGTTCAGGGTTTTTGGCCTATGGCTAGGGTTAGGGTCTGCTC